>NW_009952445.1:13703-55912 GCF_000747805.2 Chaetura pelagica | reverse complement strand
CCTGCTGAAAAGGGAAGGCACTGATGCTCTGCAGTTCAGATTACTGCTTGGGTAATGGGGCAGCTCGGCAGCAAATACAAAAACAGCGTAGCCGCTAACAACAGAAACTCCAGGAGCAGCAGCAAGAACCAACACAACAAGCCCTGCCAAGTGCTTTGTCCCATGCTCCTCGGGGGTTTGTGCTTGGTCAGGGGGGAGCAGGGGGTGTAGTACTGACACCAAGAGGTCTGTGGATGTGCCCCTCATTGCTTTTTTGGCCATGAAATGTCAATGTGCAGAAGTTGAGCAAAGTGCTGGAAAATCACCACTGAGTTACTAGAAGAACTGAGTCCCTCCAGTCAGTTTCTAACATGGCCAAGGCTCAATGCAGGTAAATATTATATATTATTTTCTGATTTGTACACTTCAATATTTACTTGCTTCTCATGTGCAGCAATCAGTTGAATTTGCTGGTTTTTATCTCTGCGCTGACTTAAAATTGAGGTGCCAGCTGAACAGTTCACTGGTGGATCAGAGGTTTAGAGTTTGGGTACAACTGGCTTGTCTTTTTTTCCATCTCCCTTCAACAAACCTTTATTCACCATCCTTGTTTGAGAAGACATCAGGTCTCTTGGCTGCTGTGGGTGCCTGGAAAGGTTTTGACTGCAGGTTTTCAACAGAAGAGCAGAACTTTCTGTGCTTTGTGCTCTCATGCCACTGTATCATGAGAGCCAGAGTGAAGTGTCCCAAGGAGCCTTGTTCAAGTTGTTCCTGCAGGGAGCTGCCAGTGGGATCAGAGCCCACATGTGTGTCAACTGTTGTACATTCCCGCAGTGGGAAGGAGTTGGGAAGCATGATTTTCTGTAAGACACCTCAGAGCATGAGCAGCACCAAACCTTTATACTCAGAAATGGTTACACCAGCTTCTACAGCACCTTGAAGTTTTGCCTTCAGACATTTTGTCCTTATAGAAAACAGTATTTTGGCGTCTACCACATCACAATGCATGCTTCTAGTTTCTTGTAAACAATTATATGACTGCCACTGGGTCAGGCACTAAAAGTCACCCATCCTGTGTTGCCTTCCCCAGAGAGTCTGATATGGCAAACATTTCTTTAAAAGCTTACTTCAGAGTTTTATGTTTCTGAGAAAAGACACTATTCTTAGCTCCAGGGAAAAGAGATTCCAGATGTGAGGACCTTCTCCATGAGTAATGCAGGAGGAGGGGAGGGGATGAGCCATGCGGATGCTGTTCCTTGCCCCCAGGGCATCCCTCTCATCTCCACAGATCCCCCAAATGCAGCAAGAGAAGGCTCATGGGCTCCTGGCCATATCACCTCTAACAACCTCCACACTCCTGGTGTGAAGGGCCTTCCAGCCAGCCCAGCTTCCTTGCACTGAGTCCTGCAAGGGCTGGTAGTGATGAGCATCACCAACAGCACTTAGAAATGGAAGCACCAAGGATGTTACCTGAAAAGGCAAGGTTGTTTCTGTCCATGCTGCAGCAGCCTGGCTAGGTGGATGAGTGAGAGAATGTGTGTCAGGAATGGGTGGCTTCTCAACCTTCCTTCCCTTTTTCTTCTCTGCACAGCTATCATGCTGCTGCTTTTGTGACCCAGCAATAGCACTGCTTGACCATTGGGATTTGGAGATCGTGTTTCTGGCCAGAAAAATAGTTTATGATTCCTTTAGAGAAAATTCTGCTAGTAAGTTAGTAGAATTTTTTACAAAACCTTCTGCTCTCCATAGTAACGTACTCGTTTGACATATGACAGCATGAATATACTTCCCTCAGTGTAAACAGAAACTTGGATCTTTCCAAGAAAGACAGCCACAAAACATAATTTAAATTCTTCATGTTACCACTGATAAGCCACAAAAGTGACTTATACAAGTGTAAGCAGATTCATTTCCATTAGAGCAAGGAGGCAAGGTCCAGCCAATTCTGATTTTTTTGTAGAAGGCTGCACACCCAGTCACTAATCACTTTTTATGTCCATTTACATTTCATCCATATTTTGCATTTTAAAAGTAGATGTTGTCTAGCTATAGATGGACATGAAAACCCAAGAATGCACCAAGTGTGCTCTTCTGTCCTTCTCCAGCAAAACTGTTTTGCCCCATGTGCCAGAGGTAATTTAGATCCTGTTAAATATGGAATTTATTGCTTGCTGGTGACATCTGATCAACTTGGGTCTCAACACATGACTGCTGGATGAAGTAGCCTTGTTTGGTTTGTGTCTCACTAAAACAGTTACTTGAGAGGTGGCTTGTTTATCTAGAAAGATTTGTGAAAGATAAAGCCCCACCCTGCATTGTCCTGGAGGGTGTCAGCACTATCCCCTGGCCAAGCTCTGCCAAGTCTGTTTGAAGAGCCCTGCAAATTCCTGTAAGTGCTGTCCAAGATGTGGGAGATACTCAGGGAGTTCTCAGATCCTTCAAGTGCTCTTTGAAAACACCTTCCCCCTCCCCCCCCCCAAGGATAAAATACTTAATAGTGTTACTAAGCACTGGGCCTCAGAAATAACAAACATGAGGACATCTTTGTTTGCAGTGGCAGGAGAGGCCAGAAGATGGTCTTCGTCTTGAACATACCAAGAAAGCAGCATGTGACTTCTTACTACTTACAGCACTGCTGTAACCACTCATTATCTTGCCAGAGGGCTGACAGAAAGGGTTATTCAGCCCAACTCACTTCTCTCCTATGCCTATCCTAGGGTGTCTTGGAAAGCTTTCTGGGCACAGCTGTCACCGGTGCCATATTTTGCCTTTTTGCTGGTCAACCTCTCACAATCCTGAGCAGCACGGGACCTGTGCTCGTCTTTGAACGGCTCCTCTTTAATTTCAGCAAGTAAGTACCCAGGGAGGAAGGGGGGAAAGGAGGGAGGAGGGGAGGAATGTTTCACACTAATGAAATACTAGCTAGGGAATGAGATGGCTGGCGGTGGGGAAGGAGAGGATTTAGTGTCCGAAATGAAATGTCTCTTTGTCCTTGTGGTGGTTGCAGTGCAATCATACCAGGGATTTTCACAGGCACGCGTGGCCCAGAGCACTGTCCGCTGTGTGGGGGCATCTCTCCTTGGGGCCCCTTGGAAGTTCTTGGCCAAGTGTGTTCTGGATGAGGAGTCTGCAGAAGTTACAGCCAGTGTGCTCTTCCTCCCCTGCTGCTGCATGGCATTTCCCTGTGTGTTTCCCATAGGAGCAAAGAAAGGGATCCAACTCTCTGTGATTTCACCAACAAAACCCTGCAGGTCTCACAGTTACCAAAAAATGAGTCCTCAAAGCATTGCTCACTGGAAATAATGGCTGTTGCTTATAGAAGCAAAAGTTCCTCTGATAGCAACAGCAATCCATCCGTGTTTGTTCCCGGAATTCCTCAGTGGAACTGTGCAGCACTAAATGATCTTGGGTTCTTTTTAAACTGGTATCAAGAGGTTCTGCTCCCTCCACACCATGTTAAGATTGATGCAAGAATGAGAGGTGACACCCAGAGCTATAGCAAGCTCATTTTGTTAGGGGTTCTATTTTCCTATTCCTACATCTACAGTGCTGGCAAAATACAATAAGAATCCCTAAAGGAATCAGCATATTCGCTAGCAATTTGCCATGTATGACTGTTGATACTTCGGACAGTGTTTTGTAAGGAGATCACTTTAGGTTATACACAGAATGCCCCAAATCACTTCCAGCCCTCCCTTCCCCCATCAGGGAGCATTCCCATCATTGCCAGTTGTGAGAGACTTCTGTTCCAGGACACAAATAAGGAGCTTTTGGAGTTAAGCTGTCACTAGGCTTTCTTTCAATAGCAGTTGCCTGTAATGGGGAGCAGCCTTTGGGAGTTATTTTTAGAAAAGGCCTATTGAATTATTAAGCTGAGCTTGGCTGCAGGTTGCAGTAAGGCAGGAGACATGGCGTATGTGTGACTGTTTAATTGTATCTCCTTCCTCATTATATTTAATCTCTGTGGGTTGTTACTCAGACATAATTGGGAGCATGTCGTCGTGTCTTTCCTGTGAACACCCTCCATGTTGGAGAGGTCTTTTGAGGTCCAGGGCTTCTGCTAAGGCAGACAGTATCCTTCCATGTGATCCCATATAGCACGGCTACACAGGACTCATTTGGAGTGAGATGATTTCATTTGGTTACTTAACTTACTCAAGAATACTTGTGGCAGTGTGAGCCATGTCTGCATAGGCAGAGGCTCCAAAAAATTGGACAGAAAATCAGACCAGTCCAGGATGGGAGTCTGGAAGCTGCTGCCTGGTGAGAGATCTGCAGCAGAGCAAGAAGGCAGGCCCCTTTCATTCCTTTCTTGGACTGGAATAAGTGAATAAAATCAGGAGTAGACAGGCTGTAACTGTTTGCATCTGGCTGGCAGGTCAAAGCCCAGGTGCAGGACGCAGAAGGAAAAAACGAAGATGGAAAAACACCTTGTCTGGTTTTGGGAGGGAGAAGGTGGTTATTTTTAACCCAAGGTGGTTATAAAAGCTATTATCCTGCCACCCAGCTGGAGCAGAATGGCAAGATATTCTGAGGGAGTCTTTCTCACAAGGAAATTGGAATCAACTACTGTGATTTTTCAATAATGCATTTGCGGTTGTTCATATTCACAACAAGTTTGTTCCCCTGCTGGGAGCAAAATTAGAAAGACTTCCCATGTACTGATTCATTTGAAGTTTGAGTCTGTGTTTGTGTGTGTGTATGGAGAGATACCTCAAAAAGCGTCAGGCGCCTGCAGGAGCACATTGGTTGTGTTAGTGGCAGAGGGGGGTGATGCAGCAGGACACCCAGCTCAGCTCACAGCCTGGCTGGTGAGCTCTGCCCCCATCCTTCTCTTCTGTGCCCAATGTGACATGAGTCTGGGTCTGCAAGCTGGCAGCAGTGGGCAGCGCGGTGCTGGGCTCCTTGGCAAAGCAGGACCTCAGCCCTCCTGCCTTCCAACTGCAAAAGTGGGCTCCTGGGAGAGGTTCCTCTCCTAGAAAATAAGATTAATCACAGCAAAAGTACTTAAGCTGGTGTGTTGTGTGTGTGAAGCGTCCTGTGCTTTTCCATTTGCACTGTGAGCTTCACAAGTGCTGCAGGGCTTTGAGGGGTAAAAAAACCCAAGAAGCAGTTGAAAACCTTTCGAAATTATTCAGTGGTGTGTAGTCATGGTGGGTCTCTGCCAGCTGTCCTATCCAAACTGAGGCCTTGACTCCAGGTATTTCAGAGAGCTGTCACTGGGGTCTCTTATTATTTCCCTCTCCTCTTCTCTTTTCTGAATTGTCACTTTGTTTCTTCCTTGCTCCTCATCCAGGTCAGACTGTCAGTGGGAGAAGGCTGCAGCCTTCCCTGAGATGTGGGTCTACAGTAAGGAGAAAGCTTCACTTGAGGAGCTTAGTTTGAGTGCAGATTCCCAACCTTACCTGAGGCAACCTGACATGCAACCCAGGATCCTTACGGAAGGCTTTACCTGGCACCCTGCCTGGTCTGCAGCCTTTTCTCCCATTTCACACTCACAGGCTGCAGTTCCCCAGTTGAGCTGCTCCTTTATCCTCTACTACCCTTTTATTTCCTACCACACACTAGAAAATCCCCCTCACACCCCTCCATTGGCCAGGATTTCTGCTGGAGGGGGGGGACAGGTTCTTGGGTGTACTGTGCAAAACTGCCTGAAGTTTGCCCCCATGGGGGAATGCTGACAAAGGGCAGAGGTGTGTAACAGCACACTGTGTCTACCTGGAAATAAAAACAGGTACACGGGAGATGCAAGGACATTTTTTACACTTGTTTTTTTTTTAACTCTGCACAGGTTTGAGGGAGTCCATGGGCAGTGGAGACTGGAGTGAATGGTGAGACCAGCCTGTAGCCAGCTCTGAAGGCAACCAGGCTACACTCATGCTTTATATTTAAAGGCAGGCTCACAGTCAGTTTTTCTTATAGCACTTGGTGTAGCTGGATTCACTCCTGAGCCCCATCCCCTCCTCCCAGCTTCCCAAGGCTGTTACCTCATGGCAGGGCCTCACCTGCTCTGGTTCACTTTTCATGTTTGTTTAGCCCCCAGATCCTACCTTGGGGCTCTGAGCCGTCAGGGCACCGCAGCCTCCAGCAGCAGACAAGGGGCCAACTTCCCAGGAAGGGACAGTGGAGTTGATTCCATCATTCTCCACAGACTGCCACATCCTGGCACCAGGGTTTGTTGTCTTCTGCTTTGTACTTCTTGACCTTCTCCAGCCAACACTTTTGATTTCTGCAGATAGTGCAAAGGCCATAGAGGTGGAGGTGCAGGCTCCTGAGTGCAAGGCTTGCCAGGAGATTGCTTTTGTGAAGGAGGTTTGTAAACTGCAGTCATGTCTTCAGTTGGTGGAAAGCTGTCAGTGTTGAGCTGCTCTTGGTGGGGACAGCTGAATGTTTGGGTCTTTACAGCTCTGGGAACGTTTGCCAAGGGAGGATTTTTACTGGAAGCCCAGGAAGAGCTTCAATTTACTGGAAAAGTTTATTAGGCCTAAGCAAGACTGATACCTTCTTCATGCTTTTCTGCCACCTCAGCTGTTAAACTGCACCACACACATTTACTGAGTGGACTGGCTGAAAATCACAGAGTCACAGAATGGTTTGGGTTGAAATGGACCTCCAAGACCATCTAGTTCCAACCCTCCTGCATAGGTAGGGACACCTCCCACTAGACCAGATTGTTCAGAGACCCATCCAACCTGCCCTTGGAAGACTTTGAGGGATGAGGCATCCACAACTTACCTGGGCAACCTGTGCCAGTGTCTCATCACCCTCACACTAAGGAATTTCCTCCTGATGTCTCACCTAAATCTTCCCTCTTCCAGTTTAAATCCATTACCCCTTGTCCTCTCACTACAAGCTCTTGTAAAAAGTTCCTCTGTGGCTTTCTTGTAAGACCCCTTGAGGAAAAGGAGGAAGTTAGCCCTTGGGAATGCTCTCCTTGAGGAGAGGCTGTGCCTTCACCACCACTCTCTGGGAAGTCCCAATCCTGCCTGGATTTATCTTAACTCTGATATTTTCCCTTCCTGCCACACCTGTCTTGTTGCAGAGACAATGATTTTGACTACCTGGAGTTTCGTCTCTGGATTGGCCTGTGGTCAGCCTTCCAGTGTCTCGTCCTTGTCGCTACCGACGCCAGCTTCCTGGTCAAGTACTTCACTCGCTTCACCGAAGAAGGCTTTTCCTCCCTTATTAGCTTCATCTTCATTTATGATGCTTTCAAGAAAATGATCAAGCTGGCAGATCATTACCCCATCAACTCTGAGTTCAAGGTGGATTATATCACGCATTACTCTTGTGCCTGTGAATCATTAGATCCAGGTAAGAGAATGTTTAATTAGCTCACCAGTTTGCAGATAGGAAATTGCATTTGCTTTCTTTTTCTGTTGTGCTGCAGTCCAGACAGTAAACAGGTAGATCCTTCTTGATCAGTTGTCTTCCGATATCCTATCTTAGCTGTATTTTGAAGCTGAATTTCACCCAACATGCCAACTGTCTTCATAGCCAACCATCCCAGGGCTCCTCCTGTGAGCATCATTACCAAGGGAGAAGCTGTCTCTGTCTTCTTGCATCCCCGTGGCTGTTAATTCTGAAGGGCATTCCTTTGGGAAGTGGGTGAAGGGGCAGAAGTGGTGGCCAGGTCACTCCTGGTATCTGCTGTCCTATTCAGCCAGGTGCAGGAGCTGGATGTATTCAGAGCGCTGCCCAAACATGGGTGGTTTCCCACCTCCTGGCTGTGTGTACAAGTGGAAAAACACGAACAGTTCCTTGCTAGAGCAGAAGGGACGTTTATCCAACAGTTCAGCCTATCACTAGAGTGTGGGCTGCAAGGCAGGTGGAGCCAGCATATGCATAGATCTGGCAACACAACTGGGAACAAGAGGTCACAAAACCCAAATACAAACAGGAGTCCCATTAGGGAAGCTGTGACCACTCCTCAGGCTCCTTCAAACAATGAGGAGTGAATAAGAAACTTGGTTTGGGCTCAAGTAAACTTAAAGTTATCTCGACATACCTGTCAAACAGGAAGACCTTCTGGCTGCCACCTCTGTGCAGAAGGTGTTGGGATTTGGATTGCAAAGTTGCATTCCCAGGAGTTCTGTGCTTACCTTAGTTACTATATGTAGGATCTCTGCAAGCACATGGGTGTTGGTCTAATTCTGCTTCCATTTGAGCAGCAGGGTCTTGTCTTTCTTGTTATGGTACATGCTGAATTGAAAGGCCGGAGTTGCTGACAGCAGTCTGTCCAGCTAATCCTCTGGAACTTGGCTCCAGCCACCTCAAGCTCTCCTACACACATCTGCATCCCTTGGTGGCACTTTGGATACACCACAGCTTCAGGAGCTGCCAAAGTTGAGGGAGAAGATGGGAAACAGCAAACTGGCTAGGAATGAAGCAGCTAACAGTGACCCCATATTTAAATTCAGTCCAGGACAAGCTCAAAAAAACAATTTGAGGCTTCTGTGTCACATGGACTTTCTTGCACCTCCAGTTGGTGTCTCTGAGCTAACACACAGTGCTTTATAATGTGGGTCAAGAAGTTCAAAGGCAAAACCAGCAGCCAGACCCCTGCTCCACCCCCTTTGAGCAGCTATCACATCCACCTAGCAACTGCTGAGCCCAAAGCTGAGCACCAGGCAGCATGTGCCGAAGGGGCTTGGTGGCCACAGTGAGAAGACCAGAGGTCCAGAAGCTTGCAGCTGCTCCCTGCAGCCCATGGGTCCTGACTGACCATGCAAGGAAGCTGCCAGAGGCAAAACCTGCAATGATGCCTTGAGGCACAGCAAATCCATGGCTTGGCAAGAGTCATGAGATCCTACTTGTCAAGAGCCCGGGCAAGATTACCTCTGTATAAAGATATCCTACTACTTATTTAAACCCTAGTATGACTTCAGTAGTAGAAAAGGCAAATGCACTTTCTCCAGAGAAACAAATGTGAGCTGTGCAATGTTTTAAAACAACTTGCCTATTATTATCAGGCATAAAAGCACATGCAAAACCTAAATAAAACATGAGGACATTGCTTGATGAGCCTAACTTCAGGAAGGATTGCATTTCTAAGTGAAATTTCAAAGACGTGATTTCTTCTCCCATGAAAGCAAAAGGAAAACCTGTGTCATTGGCAGCTTGCACTGTGACCCTTTTTGCAGAGAAATTATCTCCATCCTGTTGATTTCAACTGCTCTTCACCTTCTGTTTTTTTAGCTCAAAATACATGTCTGTGCTGGTTTCTGAAATGCCTTTTGCTTTTCTGGATATTTTTCAGGTTGTGCATTCATTTTCAATTAATAATTAGTTCTGTGGATATTTGTTGTAATCCAGGAATCATTGGGAAAAAAATGCAAAACCACTAAATATTCTGTTGTCTGTCTTTCTGGTATTTTTTAAGTGTCAACTCCAAAAAGACCCAGTTAGGTTTGAATTATGTTTCCCCCAGCCTTTTCTTCCCTTTTTTTAAGTGTTGGCTGCTTTTAAGTTGCTCAGAAACAATACATTTGGTTCACTTTCCTTGAGCAAAGAGATTGCAGATAGTTTGATGGAGTTACCAGGTAATTTAGTAGTTGAAAATGGCTTTTCTTCCTAGCTGTTTCAGCACCACGCTCACAGTGTTCCTTCTGCTGTCCTCTCTTGCAGTTAATAGCTCATTATTTAATGGGACTACGGTGCCGTCAGCTGGTGAGCTGTTCTCTTCCTCTGCTGGGATGGTGAGTGCCCTTGGAAAGTGGGGATTTTAGCATCCTGGAAGTCTGTCAGCACCATGTGTTTTGGCTGGGCTGTGCCCAGAGACCAGGAACTGGTGGCCTGAAGAAAGCTCTCAGGCTGACACTGCCCTGTTGCCCATGACACAGTGAAAATGTGATGCTGCTCCTTTGGGCACACTCAAATGACCCTCCGAGGGTTCCTTGTGGTTCTGGATGTGGAATACTGTGTGCATAGTTTGGTAATAGTCATTACTTGCTAATGGGGGCCACTTTCTTGCAGCCTTCTGTCTGTGTGTTGGCAGGATGGAATTGATTCTTGAAAGGGATTAGTCAGATCCTGGTATCTGGGGCTGTAGTGGATGGAGTGTTATGGCCAGCCCTTCCTTTGGAAGGTCCTGTTTCCATTCTCTCCTTTGATTTTTTTCTCCTGGCTTTTGCACGTTATACTCCAGTGGTGAGCTCTGGGTGATGAGGAGAAAGAAACTGAGCTTGCTGGTATCAGGTACATCTGTGTTTGATGTGAGGAAGTGAGGTGGAACCCAGCAGAGGAGTTTTCTGCTGAAGAATACAGACCCCACCCATCTGCCTTCTTCACTGCCCCATCTCTGCCAGCTGCCTGCAGTCCCTGAGCTTAGCTCTGTTTCCAGACCCCTTTTTGGAAGCCTTAGAGTTTCAGAGAGTTAGAGTTGAGCAGCATTTGCACAAGCAAATGTTCTTTTTGTCTGCAGTACAACTCCACCATTGATTGGTCGTCTCTGACAATGAAGGAGTGCTTGAAATACGGAGGACGACTTGTGGGCAACAACTGTGGATTTGTCCCTGACATCACCCTCATGTCTTTCATCCTCTTTTTTGGCACTTACACCTGTTCCATGGCCCTGAAGAAATTCAAGACTAGTCGCTATTTTCCAACCACTGTAAGTGTCTCCTTTTACCCTCGCAGTATGTTCTTTTATTCTTTCAGAGTGCAAAGATCAGCCTTGCTTTTGGTACAGCTGTCATGCATGCTTTGCAGGGAGGACAGGTTGTGTTGGTTGAGAAAAGTGGTAGTAGTTATCCAAGGTATGTCGGGGATTGTTTACCTGTCACCCTTAGTGTTTTTGGAGAGCACAGGTAAGGCAGCAGAAGAGCTAAAATGCGGCATAATCTGCCACGGGGATGTGGCAGTGACTTTAAAGGTACCGATGCTGACACTTCCAAGCTGAGATACAGAATGATGGAGTTTCTTGGCCTTAAGAAATCAGAAGAGTCCTTCAGGCATGTGTAGTTTCAGCTGCCATTTCCAGGCTCAGATACAGAGCTTCATGTGCTCTACTGCCTCTGGGACAGGACACATGGTATTCTACAGAGCTCAGACAACCCAAAGGAGCTGTTCATCAGGTCAGGAGGTCTTCCCTGCTTCTAGCCAAAGGGAGTATTTGGGGAGAACAAAAGGAGCCCTGGGCTCTCTCACCAGGTAGAACTGGGTAAACGACCTGTCCAAACAGAACAGGAGATCAGAGACCCATCTTTGATGTGACCATGTAGCATAGGAAATACTCAGAAATTAATGTAAAAATGTTGAACTCCACTACAGTCCTTGTCCACTCCACCTGTTAGGGTAGGGACCTACAGCAGAAATTCCCTCTCTACTATGAGGATTAGATGCAAAAATAAGGATGACCTGGAAAATCTCTGCCTTGATTTAAACAAGAATTTTCTCAGACTTACAGCCAGCTTCTCTGCACCTCTCAGGTGCATCTGTTTGTGTGGTCTCTCCAGTTAAACTTAACCATAACAGATATGAGAGCTGCTGCTTTCCCTGTGCACCAAAGCCAGATTTCTCTCTGAGACCTAAACCCCTCATTTTTGGCAATCTGACACAGAGGGATTTATCCTGCATGGTTGTTTACTGTTCTGCTGTGTTACAATTTAAGTTCTGTTGTTTTTAATAAAAAGGAAACAAATTCCATCTGGGCTGGAATGCAGCTCAATTTATCTGTAACCATGTGAACCCAAGAAACCTGGAGGGAACAACAGCTCGGGAAAGATCACAGAGTTGCAGACAAGCACAGTGGGTCCTGCCTAGTAAATTATTACATTTCAGGGTCTGACCAGTGGCAGCTTTAAGTTGTCTTATTTCAGTGACTTAAGGAGAGTTGCACTCTTAGGGCATGTTGAGGATTTAGTGGAGAAGCCTTGTTTGTTTGTCTGTCTCTTTAGGTTGATTTAGTCCTTGAACAGAAAATACTATCTCTGCCAGTCCTGAAGAACATCTCATCTCCTGTGGATGTTTGGGTCTTCCCATCTTCTAAAGGAAAGTTTGTGACTGGTTCCATTGTCAGGTCTAAAATACCATTTCTTCCCTCCCCTGTTTATTTTTTTTTTAATCTGCTTTGCACAATCAGTCGTATTAAAGGAATGGAATCTAGGGATAAACATAGTACTTTTTGTTAAAGCCACATACCTTAGGAACCCTGTGATAAAACAAGAAGCTGAATCATGTCAAAAAGCATTCAAAGAGCAGAGAAAAGCATGACTATGTGCACCCTAAAGAATAGGAGATCAGAATGTGACAATATTTTACATGTCAAAAAAAGTCATAATGTTTTTTGCTTTATTTGTAAATGTTCAACATCTATTATTATTATTGGAAGTTGATCCTGAAAAGTCTCTTTGGACACTGCTGCAGAGGAACAAGGTCTCCATACCCGTGGTGGTTGGCTGCTGTCTGATGTCACATCAGTGAGGCTGCCTTAACAAATTCCTGTGGGAGTTTCTTACAAAAGCAGTTTTCTTTTCCCATGGGCTTCTTTTCATACTTCCATTTAGGCTTCATTGTGTGGCTTTTGCACAGTGCCACGAAGTCCCAAGGCACATGTAGGCAAACGTCACCAGGCAGGACAATGCACACCTTTATTTCAATGAAAGGAGAAACCACGAGCTTGTGTTGCCACCAAATGCAAGGATATCACATAGAAACTACGGCCTGGGTGACAGAGTTCATAGTGCTAACTACAGTCATGATGTCAACTTCTGTTTCAGGCCCGGAAGCTCATCAGTGACTTTGCCATTATCTTGTCCATTTTGATTTTCTGTGGAATAGATGCCCTGGTAGGTGTGGACACACCAAAACTAATTGTGCCAAGTGAATTCAAGGTATGTCGTTATTGCTTGTTTGGTGGCCTTTTGAAGAGCTTCCCTTTTCTGTCCTTCTGCCCTGTAAAATGACTTGCCTTCAGAACAGGAGAGTAGTCAGCTGTCTGGAAAGGACCATTTTACACAGATGAGACCCTTTCTATTAGCATCACTTTGGTTGGCTGATTTATCTCCTAAATCCTGCCTTCATGCTTAGAATCAGAGAGTTATGTATTCATGGAATCATAAAGATTGGAAAAGATCTCTAAGATCATCAAGTCTAACCATCAAACCAACACCATCATGCCCACTAAACCATGTCCCAGAGTGCCACGTCTGCATGTTTTTTTAACACCTCCAGGGATGGCTACTCCACCACTTCCCTGTGTGGCCTGTTCCAGTGCTTGACCACTCAGTCAAGAAATTTTTCCTCATGTCCAATCTAAACCTCCCCTGGGGCAACTTGAGGCCATTTCCTGTTGTCCTACTTTGAACCTTTTAATGGGGAGAATTGTAAAAAACCTCAGGTGTCTCCCTGTAGTCCTCCTGCTGCTGGAAGTACAAGTGTATTTAGGATGTCATCATTCCTATATGTGACTCTAATGCAAACTTTCTTTTCCTTGCCCTTAAAAGCCAACCAGTCCTGAGAGGGGTTGGTTTATCCCACCTTTTGGAGGGAACCCATGGTGGGTCTACCTGGCTGCAGCCATCCCTGCACTGCTGGTGACCATCCTCATCTTCATGGACCAGCAGATCACAGCTGTCATTGTCAACAGGAAGGAGCACAAGCTCAAGGTGGGTGCGCTTAGTGTCCTGCACGTGTCTGGCTGCACCAGAGAGCTGCCCTGTGTTTTCTGTGGGCCAGAGGTGGAGGAGGGCCCACGGCAGTGTTGGATGTACCCCTCAGCCACAACAGTATTTATCTTGTATTATTTTGGGAAGTTGATTGGGGCCAGCAGAAGGCTCTGATCACTTGTCACCTCACCACTGGTGTGGCAGTGCTGGGGCTTCCAAAGGGACCTTCACTCCACAGGCTCTAGTTCTCTAGAGGAACTAGTCCCAAACCCCAGTCCAGCTAACTCAAGTCTCTCTAGCATCAACTGATTCTTAGCATCTAATTTGCCTCCTCCCACCTTCCTCCCTCAAAGATGGAGGGTGATTCATCTGCTGATGATTTTAGGGAAAGCTGCTTTGTGATTGTGGTTAGTTTTTTTCCTGCACTCTTTCTTAGGCTGTAAGCGGTTACTTAATGAAAAGGAAAGTGAGGGTGGGGGGTGGGTCATGCAAGTATCCTCAGAGAATGCCTGGTTTTGGGATCTTAGGCTTGTGGTGGAGAGAGAGGCGGTGAACTTGGAAGGGCCTCCTCTCTCAGGAACTCTACTTTAACCTGAGCCAGGACCTATATTTTCATTTGCACAGCACTGTGTGACTGCATCTAACCCAAAATCTCTCTCACCTTATCAACACAGGCAGAGTTCCTGTGGGTCTGATAGGCCCCTCATGCTGTGTTTATGGTGTAAGAAGATCACTGACAGACATTTCCAGCCAACAGAACAAGGGCTTTTTTGTGTGGTGGCCATCCCTGCTTCCCAAGGAGGCTTTGGGGTGGCAGGACCCCACCTTGGGGAGGAGGTATGGCCAGAGAGGTATGACAGCTGTGTTGGCAGTCCAGTGCTGTACAATAGTAGCAATAAGCTGAAGAGATCTGGGACATACCAAGGGCATAGCTACAATTGGATGTTATTTAAAGAAGAGCTTTATATCTGCTGACATATAACAGCCTAGGATGTAGTAATGTTTTTAAAATAAACTTTCCAGACCAGTGCTATGCACTTTTTAATGCCTGTAGGGTTTTACCTTTCCCTGCACCATCAGTTCTATTGAAAAATATTAAATTCCTGTCAAAGAAAACTCTGCCTTCCTGCTCACTGGACATGTTTGAAGTGGTCTAACCTGTAAGAGTAAAGACTCCTTCAAAACATGGGTAATGCTGAGTCATTACTTAGCTACCTGCTCCATTAGGTATACTGAGAGCTGTTGGGAATGTGAATGGAGGTTTTGCTTGAAAACGAGGAGAATGTTTTGATTCATATGGTCACTGTGGGCATTAGACAACTGATGTGTGATTTAAAACAGCCCTGAGCCTGACCTGGAGGGGAAGGAGTAACAGGGGATGGGAAAGGTGTGTTGTGGGCAGTGATGAGGGCTGGCTGCTGGTCTTAAAGGGCAGATATAGTTAGTACTACACCCACATCTTCTTCAAGGGGGAAGCTAATAATTGGCAGGGTTTCCATTTTAGGTTCCTGCACCTCACTAAGCAGACATAGCATTTTCATGATCACAGGAAGATTATCTGTTCTTCATCCATGAAGAAGAAGCCTCTCATCTCCTCAGCTTCTAGGCACTGAACATGGTGTTGCTAGCAATACAAGGGGTACTTTTTTTAGCAACAAAGTATAAACACTGCAGCAAAGTACTGTTTAGTTAAAAAAAAAAATTACTTCCTGCTTCCTTTGTTATGGTTGTAAACACATAGTTGTGTTTCATTGGGGGTTCCTGAGTCTGATCCTGCTGCTCTGTACCATAAAACACTTCTGGACACAAAATCTCCAGTGTGCCAAAAGAAGAATGGGTGGATGTGTTTTTTTTCTGCTAGTGCCTTGTTAAATATTGGCAGGGTATCACTGAGAGCCTGTCTCAGTGCTGCAGGCCAGCCAAGGTAAGCAGCACACATGTGAGGAAAACAGTGAGGACTATTCAAGATAAGCTGGGTTGCTTTCCCTCTGGGGTCACCAATAAGGTCCAGATCATTTGTTCTTTCCAGTAAAATCAAATTAAGCAGGATTTTAAAAAGGTTAGTCTTTAAAATAGCAAACCTTGGAGATTTGTCTGGTGTTTTTCTCAAGATCCCTGTCTTTGGTGGCTCTTTTGTTTCTTCACTTCTCTTGGCATTTGTGACCAGTGGAGTTCCTCTGTCAGTTCATTAAATTATTTAAAGAACAGAAGATCAGAGGTCTTTGAAAAGGAGTAAAGAAGGAGGGGATGAGCCCCTCAGCTCTTCTTGTTGCTCTCCCCAAGAGAGCCCAGGGCTGGATGTTGAGGAAAATGCCTCAAGCACCAAGCAGGATGATGGGGGCTCAAGCTGGTTGTGAGCTCCTGCCTGTGAGGTCCTGCAGTTGGTTTCTGTTCTGAACTTGGGGGCTCAGGGCTCACTCCCAGACTGCACAGGGCAAATGTTCCCTTGAGGCAGGCGCTCAGTTTCTGTCAGATTGCTTTCACATCGGCTTCGTTCAGTCATTACACTTGGAGGTATTTTACAACAGCTGCTTAAAACTAAAATTAGGCTTTGGGCTGGGTTTAAAAGGTAGTTTGGATGTTTAAAGCTCTGTGCATAACCAAGCGTATAGAGACATGAGGTGACAAAGGAGGTTCATCGTTTAAGGAGCAATGTATCCTACTCTGATGTTTCTTCTGACGGTTTGTCTTGGCTGGAAGATGCTGTAGGAAGAAAAGCTGCTTGTTTGGCGCACTTTTGCCCCCAGGCCAGAGCCCTGGCCCTTCCATAGGTGTTTAGAATAATTAAGCTGAAAGTTTTCTGTTTCCTTTCACAGAAAGGTGCTGGGTATCATCTGGATTTGTTCTGGGTGGCCATCCTGATGATCGTATGCTCTTTTATGGGCCTGCCCTGGTACGTTGCTGCTACCGTGATCTCCATTGCTCATATTGACAGCTTGAAGATGGAGACAGAAACTTCAGCCCCTGGAGAGCAGCCCAAGTTTTTGGGAGTGAGGTATGTCCCAGCAGAAAGGCCTTAATTGCCTTTCTTGCTTGCAGAGATCAGTATGCTCTGTATCAGTCTTGCTTCAAGCGGGACATATGCAGAGGTTGTGGGGAATTTGCTGTAAATCTTCAGCTCAGCTGGGCTTCCTTATAGCTTTTCTTTTTTTTTGTCCACAGAGGATACATCCAGTTAGAAGTTTATGTGATGTAGCTCTTCTGCAAAAGCTCTTTCTGGAACAGGAACAAAACTGTGTACCTGTATATGAGGTGCAAACATGTGGAAGGAAAGGGAGGAAACTTCATGCTGGAACTTAGGCCATTTCTTGGTCTACTTTGAGCACGCATGTTGAAGTCATTCCAGAATACCTAAAGCTTCACAGACCAAGCTCTGGCTCCTATGTGACACTGCACAGTAACTCCTCGGAAGGTTACTCAGCCAGATCAGATCCAGTGTTTGAGAAAGGAGATACATTTACTGCATATTTTGTTATCTATGGAAGTTAGGCAGGCATTCGTTAGTAAACATAATGGCAAAAAATGTAAACCTGTCATGCCTAGAGCAGTCTATTCAGCCTAAGAAATTTTTCCTGTATTTGGCTCCCTAATTAAGTGCTATGAAGTGCTCTTGACTTTCTGGAAATCAGACCGCTTTGTAAGTGGCTAAATAGAAATGTAACAGCCTAACTTCCAGTACTCTGAAATATTGCTGGCAAAAGCATTTTTGGATGTTCAGGACCCCAAGAAGGCCTGGACCATTTATCCAACTGCTGGAGTTCAATGACCAGGGCTCAAAATCTGCTACCAATCTAAGAGTGGAGAGCTAATGATTTATTACCTATTTGCATGCTATAAATATGGCCGTGCCAGGAATTGGAATTGCTAGTTAACAGGTTCTAATGTTTAACATGTAAACACACTCCAAGGGCTCAGTAGCAACACTCTGTTGATCCACAAACAGTGGAGCTAAGGCAGCATACAAAAAGGGGTCTGGTGTTTGAAAAAAACAGAGGTGGATGAGGCTTGGTCAGGATGAAGACACCTGCCTGATGCTGTTGGCTTGTAACTGCCTGTCCACCTTGCAAATGTAGCTGCAAAAAGGAGTTGTCAAGCTTTGTGTTGGTTTGGGTGCTCTGAGAGGGAATGAAACCAGGGTGAAAGCTGAAGCCATTCTGCTGACCCAGTGGTTTTGTTTCAGGGAGCAGAGGGTCACTGGAATTATCGTTTTCATTCTGACTGGTGTGTCTGTCTTTATGGCTCCCATCCTCAAGGTAAGGGCATCATCACCTTTGCTGCTCCCTGTTGCTCACACAGCCAAAGCAGGGCCACAGCCACCCTCAGGCCATTTTTATGCTGCTAAAACAGCTCATCTTTGGAGTGAAGCAAAGGAGATTAGTGAGAATTATTGATGGAGTTTTACAGTTTTCTGGAAGCTTCTATATAAACCTTTTGGAAGGAAAAAAATACAACATTTTTGTCATATGCTAGATAGTAATAGTGGTAAAGTTGAGGGCTGTTAGTCCTGGGGCTGTGATACCTTTCATTTTAAGATTTTTCTCTCATGCTTGCATGAAGCTCAGCTTCCTTTTATTTTGCATTCTCATACTTCTGCTGTGCCTGTGTTTTATTGAAAATACATGCTGGGTAAAGTTTGAGAGCCTGCTGGTGGCATGATGGGAGGGTGGTGGGCAGAAGAGTTGCTGAGTGGAAGACACAGGTTAACGGGTAGTTATGGCTAACAGGTCTACAGCCTCTTCAAGGGGGGCAGCAGAAGGGGAGGTGCTGGTCAGGGAGTGTCTGGGCAACGCTCTTAGTCACATGGTTTAGTTTTAGGTAGACCTGCAAGGAACAGGGAGTTGGACTTCATGATCCTTATGGGTGCCTTCCAACTTGAGATATTCCATAATTCTGTGATTCTATGGTATGGAGTTTTAAAAGAACAGTTGCATTTATTTGAGTATGAGGACATCTTAACACATATACCTGAAGAAAATCTTCAGCCCTTGTTGCTCAGAAGAGATACCCAGCTCAGCAGTGTGGAGAACATGTTTCTGGAGGAAGCAGTGCAATTAAATGTGATTCCTTGATCTCCTGCATTTTTTTTCTTGTGAGTTGAGCTCAGGCTCTGTACAGATGTCCTGCTGCTGCTGCACCATTTAATCTACGTAGGCAGCTATTTTCCAAGGCCTGAAATCTGTTGGCACAGAACCACAGAGAAACACATCCTTAGTGGATCATCAGGTTATAGAACAGAACTGGAACACCTACTTCTCCATGTCTTGTGGAAGATGCTGTCTTCTCTGAGGATGATGAGGTGAGCGGCGCCGAGTGCAGCCACACAATAGGAGATGTCAGCTGCAGAATCCTGTCTTCATGGATCTATACTATAGACCACTTTAATGAGCAGAGGCTGTCCAAGCAGTAAAATACATCGTGAGGCTGTTGTACCATGCTGTGACAGAGCAGATGGGTGTCTGGAGAAGCATTTCTGGAGGAGGCAATTGTTTTTCTGGTCATTAGGAGGTTGGAAGACATGGGGGCTGTGAGGCATGGTTAGATGTGTGCCTGAAGGGGAGGAGGCAGACAGAAAGCAATGATGCTGCCTGTGCATCAAGTGGAGAAAGCTGCTTTACAAAATCAGTTCTTGATTTCTAAGATTGTTTTTAAAACCAGCAGATCTTTGTGCCTTGGTAACAGTTTCCTCCTCTGCACAAACAGGCATTTCTGGCCCCTTAATTTAGTGCCTGGTTGTAATAATTCTGTTTGTTAGTTCATGTGACCTTTCCCTGCAAGATCCTTCTTCCTCTGTTCCACGGGGGCTTATTATTTCCCCTGTTATTGCTTCATTCATTAATTATTTGTCTGTGCCTCCTCTACGAACACATTCGGAGAGGCTCCTGGCGGGAGGACGCCTGAGGATAAATCGGCACGCTCCTCACCCACGTGCCAGCCAGAAGGACCTGGCAGCAGTTCAGGATCTTTCACAAACTCTGGTAGCAGGGTCTTCTGCTCTAGAGAACTGCTTTGCTAACTGCATTTGCAGGACATTGAAGACTCCTCGTGATGGTGGCAGATTGACTACTAACGATCCCAAATTCAAGAAACCAGGCAACCTGTGGGATAATCTCATCTTGTGATGAGATTTCTTGTGAGTTTTGCTGGTTTTGAACGTTGCTGATGTTTCTGCTCCATTATGGCAGATCTCCAAAGAAAAGTCCTCAGCCCTGTTAAAATGACAGGCACTTTCCCATGAATACGTTTTTAGCTCTGTTGGCTGGCAGCAGGTTTGCTCGGAGAGCCAGTAACCCCAGAGTTCAGGAATACGTTGCCAAAAAGAAAGTCTTCCAGAGTCAAAGTGCTGCCTGCTACTCTGCGGGATAATGTATTGAAGTTTCACCTAGGGATGATTTACAAGATGAATTGTCATGGAATGGTGAAATAATATTTGAACTTTTTTTTTCTTTTTCTTTTTTTTAAACAGAAAGAAATAGAAGGGGGGGGGGCGGGTGGAAGAAAGCCGTGTAAGTGAACTGGAAAGCTAAACTCCGAAAGCCTCCTTCCCAACTTGCCAGAGGAGCTATTATCTTGTCCCGTCTAATCCCTCAGATCCAGAGAGGGCTTTGAGTCCCTTGGACACCCTCAGCTCTGTGGACCACACACTGGCTCTTCATCCCTCCCCACAGTGGCACACAGTGATGGCTGAACCCAGGCTGCAGAAAGAACACCGGGCTTCTCATCTGAAGGATTAATGCAGCTCACGCAAGGAAGGAAATCAATCCGATAGAAAGATGGAATAGAAATCAGGAAGCTCAGGAACGAGTCTCAGGGGAGGGAAGGGAAAAATGTAGGCAGGGAACCCTGAGTGGCCCGGTCACTTTGCTGCTCATGTGCTCCAAGTGAAACGTGTGGATCAAGGCCTCCAGGGACAGGCGCATGACCCCACGTTTCTGACCCAGTACATGTGGTGTTATTTGCCTCTGTAATGAGTTCCACGCAGCAGCCGGGAAGCAGAGCTGGTTCCCCAGCAGCAGGGCTGGCTCCAGGGTGCCTGGGAGCCTTGGCCGTGCTGTGGCTCCCTTCGGTGGCAGCCGCCCGTCACTGCAGGCAGGGGACAGGGGCAGGGGCCCCTCCGTCCTCCTTAATAGAAATCAGGAAGCTCAGGAACGAGTCTCAGGGGAGGGAAGGGAAAAATGTAGGCAGGGAACCCTGAGTGGCCCGGTCACTTTGCTGCTCATGTGCTCCAAGTGAAACGTGTGGATCAAGGCCTCCAGGGACAGGCGCATGACCCCACGTTTCTGACCCAGTACATGTGGTGTTATTTGCCTCTGTAATGAGTTCCACGCAGCAGCCGGGAAGCAGAGCTGGTTCCCCAGCAGCAGGGCTGGCTCCAGGGTGCCTGGGAGCCTTGGCCGTGCTGTGGCTCCCTTCGGTGGCAGCCGCCCGTCACTGCAGGCAGGTGACAGTGACAGGGCTCCCTCTGTCCTCCTTGGGTGAAAATAAACCACACCAAGTGATGGAGGAACAGGCAGCACTTAACCACTTAAGGGAGCAGAAATTGGTGTTTGAAAGGACAATTTATGGCAGCAAAGGAAGCAACTCAGGGTGCTCTATTTTTGAGTAGTTAGGGATTAACATAAGTGAAAGATGGAGTGGTCAGAGATGGTGTTGGCCTGACTGTCATCACTGAAGAAGAGCCTTTCTGGTTGGATTTCCATGATTTACTGAGCCAGACATACCACAGGATCATGCTGCCTTTCCTTCTCTACCTTCTGCTTCAAGTCTTACCAGAAAAAGTGAAATTGCACACTAACATTCCCAAATTTGTTAGAGGTGAAGCAGTTTGAAGAGGTGAAAAGCAGTTTGAAGCTCACTGGAACATGTTTATGCTGCTGCCTTTTTAATTTTCTGGCTGGCTAGCTTCTTTCCCCTCCTTGTCTCTTGGAGAGAGGTCCAAGTCATGATGAAGCAGGAGAGCCATGGCTCCCTTGACCCCTGACCTGCTCCTCAGCCCTCCAGGGAGTACAGAGACATCCTCACAGCCCTCAGAAAACAGCGGAAGGATTGCTTGCTTTAATCTCTGCCTTTTCCCCTCCTGGATGTAGTTTGAGTTGATCCTAGGCTGGAATCCCCCCAGGTTTGTGGTGGGTTGTGAGTGGGGAGGTTGCTCACCCCCTTTCTCCCAATTTTCTCCCCACAGTTCATCCCCATGCCCGTGCTCTACGGCGTCTTCCTCTACATGGGCGTCGCCTCCCTCAACGGTGTGCAGGTGAGTCCTTTCCCAGCTGGTAAGTGCTTTGGGCTTTCTCTCACAACCTCCCCACAGCATTGCTCTGCTTCTGCACCCTCTCCTTTCCTTTCTTGAGAAGCCCCCAGGAGGATAGGAGCTGTTGACAAACACTGCAGCTGGCTAGCTGTCCTGAGATGGAGACCAAAGGGGAGAGCAGCCAAGCCTGGGCTCTGCCAGTGGTGGGGTGTGCTTTCTGAAGGCCCCAGGGACCATTTTCTCCCTAGCTGAGGGCTGCCAAGGGCCCATGACTTGTGGAGGCCCATGACTCCTGGGATGGTTCAGGTCTTCTGACAGGGTGTCTGTCCCAGACTGAAAGAAAACAAGGGAGGTGATTTGTGACAGCAAGGTTATCCCACATTGTCAAGGAGCAGGAACGTTGTTGTTCACCAGGGAGGGGGAGCCAGGCCCCCTTTCTTGGTTGCTGAGGAAATATCCCATGTTGTCAAGGAGCAGGAACATGGTTATTCACTGGTGAAGGTGAGCCAGGCCCCTTTTCTTCGTTGCTGAGGAAATATTGCGAAAGGAGCCTTTCTCACAATGCAGTCATTGGCTCTAGGAAGCTGGAAGTGGTTTTGTTGCTTTCTGGCACCCTGTTAATTGTGGCTTTTCTTTTTAGCACTTGGTCATGCTTCAATGGGAAAGAGACTGGCTGTCCCTGTAAGCACCATGGGAATTTCCTGGGGTATTCTTTGGCATGATTCTCACCCCAGCTTGCATTCACTGGGGGGAGATCAGTCTGGTCTCAGCAGCGGGCAGCAAGCCCACTTTGGGGCAGGGGACAAGGAGGGTATTATAATCTTTGCCCTGGGGTTGGTTCTCCTGGAAAGGGGTTTCCCTTTCTTCCCAGCCCAGGTGGTCAGGGGACTGGGCAGCTTGTTTTCCCCTCATCAAAGATGTTTTTTCACTCGATGATAAATCCCAGTTTTGGTTGTACTCCAAGTCCAGCGTGGAGCAGGGGAGGCTGCTGGAAAAGCTGCCCACTCTCTGCTTGGGTGCCTCTCTGTTCTCTGGTGATGTGGTGTCTGCCCTCACCTCTGCTCCCCATTTATTGGGAAAAAAAAAGAAGCAGCAGTGTTTTAAAATGCTGAATGTCTTCCCTTGGCAGGAGTGGGGGCAGAAGTGACCCAGAGTTTTATGCCAACTGCGGTTTGGGCATTCATCTTTTTTTCTCTGTGTTGTGGGTAATGAAGAATGCCCTTCAAGAGAGAATTCCCAGTGTCCACCATCCACAACAGATCAGGCCCATTCTTTGGAAACCAGCGGAGCAATTTCTACCAACATTCATTCCTTGGTTGACACGCTCATCACCAGAGCACATGGAGTCTTGCTCCTTAAAACAAGGGCACCTCAAGATCTGGCTTTGAGAGAAGCTTTGTTCCCATGTCTCTGTTTAGTTGCCAAATGTAGGGTAGACTTGGGACCTTCAATTGAGACAACTGAGTTAACGTGTTTGGCCCATGCTGCATTAAGCATAAGTCAGAATGGAGGAGCTGTGTTGGGCTTTCTAATTGGTTTCTTTTATGGCAGGAAAGCAGGTTGGAAGATGGAAGGTTGCCCTTCGTGTTGCAAGAATGCTTTTGTATCTCTTTTGTGCATGTCCTGGGTTTCATTTAAATGTCCATTTCCTTTCCTTCCCAGTTCATGGACCGTCTGAAGCTGCTCTTGATGCCTCTGAAACACCAGCCTGACTTCATCTACCTGCGCCATGTCCCACTGCGCAGGGTCCATCTTTTCACCTTCCTGCAGGTGGTGTGCCTGGCCCTCCTCTGGATCCTCAAGTCCACCGTGGCTGCTATCATATTCCCTGTCATGGTAAGTGTCATTCCCCTTCTGCCACCCACACCTGCCACACACACACACTCAGAAACAGGCAAATCCAACCTCTCCCTGTCCAATCCCTCCCTCAGGGCTCTGCCTTCACTCATGGCAGCAACATAGGACTGCACAGGGGCAGTGTTGCTGTGGATGCCTTTACATAAATCCTCTGGAGGAAAACAAGCCTGCAAAGTTAATTTTTTTCCAGAAAGGTGTAGTTAGTTTTGACCTTTCCTGGCTGCCAAAGTTAGACGTGCTGTGGTTTGCACCTAAGGTTAAGGAAGGAATGAGTGGTGTATAGTTTTTTCCTTTTTAGTCCACACTGATTACCATACAGAAAATGTCTCCCCTGCTTTTAAGTAGCCCAAACTGGGAAAACAAAGAATGAGGCTGACTGCGAAGAGATGTGCCAAATGGAGGGAAAGGATTGGCTAAATGAAGAAAAGATTGGCTAAATCAAGAGCAAGAAAAAATAATGTACTTTTCCTTTAGCTTTGGTAACAAGACAATGATGTTGATTATTGTGTTTCACATCAGAGGGTGATATGGCAGTTTGTGGGACGCATTTTCTCTTTCTGGTAACACATATCAGAGCCAGATTAAAACTTAGGTTGGATGTAGAGAGGTCAAATGTTCATCAGACAGAAGTGTTTCTTAAATACACACTGTGCAGTCCATCTGGTGCTGGTTTTGTACATCAAGAAAGAGGAATAGCAAAACAGCTTTCTGTGCACTTAGGTTATCAGCAGAGCTACAGACACATTCACACACACCCAGTAAAAACCAAACAAGTGTTAAGCAGTGTTTACACTTTGCATCAGGCATCAAAACCTGTGACCATGGATGCTAAAGCAAGGGGTGTGGAGTAGTTTCTTCTCCACCTCTGTGCCTGACCTCAAGCTGGACTGGAACAACTGGGAGGAAGGTGGCTGGAAAGCCAAATGGATCCTATGGAATCAGAGCTGCATGCAGAGAGATTCTGCTGAGTCTTGCTTCTGGCTTGGAGATAGGTCAGACTGCTGCAAAATCAAAGCTTTATGAAACTCCCTCAAGAAATCTTGGCCCTGTGTCACCTGATTTCCAGCTTATGGACAAGTAGAGTTTCAGTTGTGGCTGCAGTTTTGCACTGCAGTGTGTATTAAGAGGGAGAAGGAATAAAAGCAGAAAACACAGCAAGGACAAGCATTTTTTCTCTTACGCTGGTGAAATGAGAAAAGATTATGGAAGTGAAAACATCCTCCAAATGTTCCTGCTGGGACTCATGGAAAGGTGTTAAAAATCTGCAGCTCCCACTGACGCGCCAGTATTTTCATGGCTGAGTTGTACAGCTGTTGGAAACTGAATCTCAGATCTCAGATGCATGAATAGAGAGACAGAATAGACTTTGCACAGAATAGAAGAGACCCTGAGCAACCCAAACATCTTCTCAAGTTGTCTCTAATGGGGCTGGCTCAGTGAAGGTGGGTCACAGCTTAGATGCGCTGGATCTGTTGACAAAACCTCCATTATTTGCACTCATAAACAAAAAGCTTCCAATTTGTGAAGATCCAGCCAATAGCCTCTGTTTATTTGAAGGAAAAGCACTTCTAATACAGAAATAATTATTAATGGGATAATCATGGGTGTTTATGCGGCATCTTTCCACCTCCTGAGTAATATCTCTCTTCAGTGATCATGTCTTAAGTTACGCAAGTCAAAGCTTGAGATCCTTTCCTAGGAATTGTTTGTGCCATTGATGAGCATTGCTCAGAACAAGCTCTTCAAGGCAGTCTGCAGTTGTCAGGAGTGGGTTATATTTTATAGCAGCCAAGACAAGCTTTCAGTCTGTCACTGAACCGTTTGGTGAAGTGTAGGTATGATCTTGGTAGACATCTGGTGGTGGCGTTAAACCCAGTGTCAATGTAAGCACCCTTTTCAGACTCATCCCTTCTGTTTTTTTCCAGTGCCTCTGACTGCAGTCTTGCTCAGAACAAGCTTTTCCCCCAGTTCCATGCAGCGTCAATCCTAGGAAATTTTCTTCTGCAAACCCTGAGGACATAGCATGGCCCTTGTATTTCTAAAGAGCTCTTACATCTGGGGAAGTGTTGAGAAAAAAGTTAAGACTATCACTCATGCCATCTGAATCCAAAACCAAATTAAAATGCTCATTTTTTGTCTCTTTTGCCTGATGCCTGTCAGTTTAAAGACCACTTTGATCTTTCCAGGAGTCTTTAAGTGATTCCACATGTGTTTCTTCACATTGCTCCTGTTTATTCAGATGTGAAGCAGTCAGAGTTCAGAATTGGAGGTTGATGGAGATAGCCCAGGTGTTCATCTTGTTCTCCCTATGTTTGTGTACAACCAGAGTTAAAGTGTATGGGTTTGAGAAGCAGCATGAAGAGGGATGCACAGAGTGTTCCCACATGACTGAGTAAAAGTAATACATGATTGAGAAGTCCCTCTCTGCCTTTTCAGATCCTGGCCCTTGTAGCAGTCAGAAAAGCCATGGACTACCTCTTCTCCCAACATGACTTAAGCTTCCTTGATGACGTCATTCCAGAAAAGGACAAGAAAAAGAAAGAGGACGAGAAGAAGAAGAAGAAGAAGAAGGGCAGTATGGACAGTGACAATGATGATGTAAGGAGCTTTCTGCTCTTGTCAAATTACTCATTTCTAGCTAGCAAATCCCAGGGGACAGTCCCTGCCCCTTCACATCTCTGAGCCTGGGCATTTCCCAGCCTGTGGTGAATCCAACCAGCCCAGTCTTTTGCTGCTGCAGCAAATCAGCCCCAAACACAACATCTTTTCTACATCTCCCTCCCTTTCCCAGATGTCACCAGCCTGTGGTAGGTAGGACTTGTATTGCCAACAGTGAAATCACACTTCCACAAGGCCACTAGGTGTCTGCAGAGATGCCATGCCCTATACTAGAATGCCTGCCATCACCCTGCCTTGTTTATCTTTCTCTCCTTTGCCTTTCTCCCCATCACAGTCCTTTACATTGTAGGAGGAGAATGGTTTTCACCAGAAGCTCTGTTACTTCTCAATATATTCCAGTTTTCTTTTTTGATATTTTTTTAATTACTTTTAAAAGGACAAAAAAAAAGGTGTAGCTTGTCCTGTTGCAGGAGAGACTGCTTTCTGTTGGTAATTCTCACTACCCAAGTATTTTGAAAGCATACATGCCCTTCTGCAGTATACTCTGGTCCTGCCTCAGATTGCAGCATGCTCTAAAATAGACCTGTAGCTACTTAGGTCATTACTATGTGCAATGACCTGACTGGACCAGTTCCATGTGCCTTAGACTTCTCTATTTTTTACTGTATATGTAATAAGAAGAAATGTAGTCCTCGTGCCTTTTAATGTTCTCTGACCCAGGGCTAGTGTGAGCTCAAATCCTAGAAATTCAAAGTGCTAAACATGCTGGTTCTATAGCACTTTGTAGAGCAAGTGGGAGCTGCCTTTGGAGAGCTGGTTGCCCCGGTTTTTTAATATGAAAAGGGAGCTGGGCTTGAATTTTAGGCTGCATGGGGAGTACTAAGTACAGTGTCACTTTTTCTGCTCATGGAACCATCGAGGATTCATGAAGAAAGGCTTTTCCTGTGATGGAAGCAGAGGTAAGGTCACCTGAAGCTGGAAGAAAATCCCATTTTAATGTGGCAGAAGAAACAAATGAGAAGGGATTGCAGGCTGGGAGGAGGCAGGCAGCAGGAAAACCCAGCTGGCCCTTTCTTGAGCTCTCCTGCCCAGGTCCCTGACCTGCAGCCATCCCCAAACCAGAGGGTCACGAGTGCTGTGGGTCCTGTGCCTCACGCTGTGTCTGGGGGTTTTCTGCTGCCTTCCTTTTGGCATTGAGCAGATCTACCAGATCAGCTCTGCTTGTAGCTCAGATAACATCTGGTGTCTTCAAGAGGAAAACAGCAGCTCCAGGAGCTCCCCCAGACCATCCCAATGCATGGTCTTGCTCAAGGTTGGAATGAGAGAAAAGGTAACCTCAGCCCTGGTGAAGGACAAGCTGGAACCTGAGTCCTTCATGTGAAAGCTGTATGAGAACCTCTGCAGAGTTGAGTTAGAGGCAGCTAAGTCAGGCTATTCTGATGAGAAAAGGCCTTACATCTATGTTGTATAAAGCAGAACACGCAGGAATTAATTAGGTGAGGCTGCAGGGTTGTAGGAGGCAGCCTGGATCCACACCTTGGTAGATCGAGCTGAATCCTGACTGGGAAGATTGGCTCTTATTTCAGACAGCAAGATCTCCTGTCCTGATATTCCTTCAGTTCCTGGGAGGCTGAGGGTGAGGGTTTCCTTCAGCAGATAACTTTGTGCAAACTGGAGGGAGAGAAAACACCCTACATCCATAGGGAATAGTCAGCAAAGGTTTGACTCCATCCCCTTCTCTTGGCTGATTTGAATCCAGCAGTTTTGTATCCCTAGTCATGGCTCCCATATCTCCAATATCTTCAAAGCAATCTCCTCTCTTCCCAGGCTTTTCATGATTTGCAGGTACAGTAATTGATCTAATGGGCAAGACAATTTATGCAAAATGTTGGTTCTTAACTCTAATTTGGTTTGTTGTTTTGTTGGGTTTTTTTTCAGCACTTGCTTTTACCAGCTTCCTGAATGTTGGCATTATTAGTTTGATTTTTTTCACCCTTTCCTTTCCAGAAATATGTCCCCTCCATCTCCCTGCTGGACACCTCGATTTCCTCTCTGATTTTGTGACAGAAAAATGCATAATCCAAGAAAGGCCAGACAATATTTTAAAAAAACAAAACAAAACAAAACTTGGACTCCTGTATTTAGTTTCAGAGTCAGAGGTGGTGTGCAACTGTCTCTTCTCCCCTTTGGGGCGTTTTTACCCACTGCTGATAATTTCTCTGTCTCTCTGTTCATTTGAGATGGTGAAGTTTAAGGTAGACCCTAAGGTAGACATGATGTGATTCTTGGGGTTGCTGAACACCTCGATTTCCTCTCTGATTTTGTGACAGAAAAATGCATAATCCAAGAAAGGCCAGACAATATTTTAAAAAAACAAAACAAAACAAAACTTGGACTCCTGTATTTAGTTTCAGAGTCAGAGGTGGTGTGCAACTGTCTCTTCTCCCCTTTGGGGCGTTTTTACCCACTGCTGATAATTTCTCTGTCTCTCTGTTCATTTGAGATGGTGAAGTTTAAGGTAGACCCTAAGGTAGACATGATGTGATTCTTGGGGTGCCATACGCAGGGACAGGAGTTGGACTTGATGATCCTGGTGGGTCCCTTCCAACTCAGCATATTCTATGATTCCTTAGTACTGGAGTGGTGATAGGTGGAGAGGTTTCCCAGCTCTCTTGCTCTGCTCACAGCACGGCCCCAAAGGGATGGGGGTTTGGGGTTGGCTTTGTTGTCTCAGTGCTTTTCTACAGAATCATCGTGATTTGAGCTATGCTTGATCCCTCTGCCTCCTAAAAATGCTCCTGAGGAAACATGTTGCTATTGGAGTATGAAATACTTCACTGGATGTCAGCTGTGGTAAAAAATAATGTAAAAAAATAATAATAATCCAGGGATAGAGCTGCTTTGGCCTCTGATATTTTCCTGCCCTGCCCTGGAGTCTCCCTCCCTCCACCCCAGCATCACACTTGGTGCTGTGTCTGGTTCTCTCCAGAAAAAAGGATGTGTTAACCTTCCTGGCAAATTATCACCATATTTCCTTTGCCAAGTTCTGCAATATCAGCCTTTCCTTGCTTACAAGAAGATGCTTTTATTTTTAACAAAGCAAAATCAATTCCAAGTACCTTCCATTAAGCAGGAGCCAGTGGGGTGTAAATCCTGCTGTTACCCACAGGCTGGGGGACCCTGGGTACAGCTTTTCTCTGTGCTTTTGCCTCTTCTTTATTCTGCCTGGATGGGAGAACTGAATTCCTACAGGGGCCCTGGATTTGAGGAAGCATCTTACTATAAACAGAGGTGTCATTGCAACAGGGTTTGACTCCACTTAAAGAAAAGGGGGAGTTGAGACAGTCCAGCTGAAGGAACCTCCACCATATTGTGTCTGGCCAGCATCCTTCTAGAGCAATTGGGAAGAAAAAAAGGGGTTTTAGAGAAACTACAGCAGGATAAAACATTTTTATGAGCTTTCAGAGAAGGCAGTTGCCTGCAATTTCTGCCTATGGATAAGTTTTCCATCATGTTTCCTTCAGCCAGCTCCAAGAGGAACTGGATGGTGTCTTATAAGGAGCTGGTGAGGTGGGGAAAGGGGAAGACAACAAGGACACCAGAAGATTCTTTAGATCTGTTTTACTTTGGTAGTGTGAAGGAAGAGGAAAAGTGGGGTGCAGTGGGGAGCCAGTGGAAACCAGCAGGAAGCAAAGCTGGGCGATGCTTTGGTGTTTTTTTTTTCCTTCTTTTCCTCATTCCTCCAGAAACTGCATAGAGAATAGTTGTAATTTGTGGGAGACAATACAAGAGTGAGAAGTGAAAATATTCTAAGACTTTTACACGTTTCTTTCACAGTCTGACTGCCCCTACTCAGAAAAAGTCCCAAGTATTAAAATACCAATGGACATCATGGAGCAGGAACCTTTCCTAAGTGATAGCAAACCTGCTGACAGTGAGTAGAACTAACCTCTTCCATGCCTGCTTGACTCTGACTTGCAGTACAAAAATTATCTATATAGAGTGATTAAAAAAAAACCCCAACAAACAACTTTCCTATTACTTGAGAAGCACTTTTTCTTGTTCTTTATTCTGCCCCACCCCCCCCCTTACTCCCCTCCCGTTTAATTTCCAGGCCTCTGATTTATGACCAATTTTGTTTTCCTGAGCTTTTTTTTCTTTGCTGGTTACAAAAGTTGATGTTGTTCCCTCTGGTGCCTCCAGCTTAAGCGCTTTTATCCAGCTCCCAACAGGTCTCTTGATCACTCAGTCTCTCCTCCTCTGTTTCCTGACCTTTCCCCTTTTGTGGTAACTCTGCTGATGATGTGATTTCTTTCTTTACTGGTTTTTCTTCCCCTCTGAGCTTAGTGGTCTGGATTTGCAGCATGTCTAAACCGCATGGCTGTCCCATTCCCATTTGTTTCCTTAGGTGCCAAGCAGGGCAAATATCAGCGCTTTAATGAGGAATTAAGCACCTCATTGATCCGCATTGTGTTGAGCTAAAAAGGCAGGGATCAGCTGACCATTAACCTCTTTCCCTTCTTAGGTGGTTGGCTTTTGTGCCACTCTATTCCTCTTTCATTTCCTGCATTAATACCTGGTATTGATTATTCTGATCTTCATTTTCGGTCATTTTTACTTTCTGTATTACAGACTTTTTGTCATGAGATGGGGAGGGGAGGAAGAGGAATGAGAGGAATTAATTACTGCTGCTGCAATGCTGCTCGTGAGGCTTCTAGGAGTAGGATCTGCACCCACAGTTCTTGAGATCTTTGGATACCTCAGGCAATCTTAAGCACTGCTCTGGGGTTTTTAGATAAGGGGACACAGAGATTGGCATTACAGAGCAAAGCCATCGGGAAATGGACGTTTCTCTGAGAATTTAGACATTCTCAGAGACATTTTGCTGATAAGCAAAAGGAGCTATATCTGCCTCAGGCAACCAAACAGGTCCTCCTAGTTTTTCTGTGAGAATGCCCTGATGTGCTAAAACCAAACTGAATCCTAAGTGTGCCCAGGATCTTGTGACCAGTTGCACTCTTTCAATGTATTGAAGGCTGAAATAGTGCAGGAAAAGTCAATTCTGCCACAAACCTGTTTGAGACAACATGGACTAGATCACCCATGAGCTGAGCAGCAGTTGATTTGTGTATTTGCACATTTTTGTAATCCAATAATTGATTTGCTGCTTTTTAATTAGAAACGAACAAAAAAACCAACCCCAAACCAAAAACCCCAGAAGCCATTTGACTAGAAAAAGTACCAGGAATCCATCTAGATGTTTAAAAACTTTCCAGTGTCTGAAGGGGGCCTACAAGAAAGCTGGGGTAGGACTTTTTACACAGGTGTGTAGTGAGAGGACAAAGGGCAATGGTCTGAAGCTTAAAGAGGGGAGATTCAGGTTGGACATTAGGAAAAAGTTTTTTCCTGTGAGGGTGGTGAGACACTGGCACAGGTTGCCCAGGGATGTTGTGGCTGCCCCCTCCCTGAAGGTCTTCAAGACCAGGTTGAATGGGGCCTTGAGCAACCTGATCAAGCAGGAGGTGTCTCTGCCCATGCAGGGGGGTTGGAACTAGATGATCTTGAAGGTCCCTTCCAACCCAAACCATTTCATGATTCTATGATAGACCATGATGTTGCCCTGGAATGTACCTGTACTCGAGGATTCAAAGTATATTCCTAAGGATACTACTAAGGTCAGCTTTCCTTCAGCACTAGCAAGAGCAGGATTATTTACAGCAGAGGAAAGGCATTGCAGGCAAGGGACCACCTATTTTCTCACAAGGAGTTTGGGTGTGAGAGAGAGGAGCACAGGGTCACTAAAGAGGTGTAGCTAAAAGGTAAGTGTCAAGATGCAAAGGTGGTGGAAGTCTTGGGAAAAGAGTCTTTTGGTTGTGTGGGCAGTTTTTCTCTTGGAGGAGGGTGAGAGAAATGGAGTATTTTTATGTCTAGGCTGTGAAATCCCCCTGGCAGGCAGACAGCAGGACAAAAGCATTGCCAAGTAGATGAGAGTAGGCTGGAGAAACTGAGGCTGGGCTGGAGAAGCCATCAGTGCTGCCGGGAATGACAAATGAGACTTTCTTCCCTCCCCAACAGGAGAAAAATCACCAACATTCCTTGAACGCCATACGTCGTGCTGATGCAATTCCTTTCCTTCAGTCACACACCATGCCAAGGTAAGCACCTGAAAAATGGGCTGGTTTGGGGTCTGAACCAAAAGAAAGATGTTGAGCAGCTGGGGAGGAGTCTAGAAAACACATCTACAGAGGGGAAATGAAATTAACTTGGTCTGTTTCGCCTTAAAAAATATATATTAAAAAAACGCCAAAATAATGAGAGAAAATAGCTGTTCTGTTTTCCTTCAGTCATGTCACAGGTTGTTGTAAAGCAGAAGTAATCCATTTTCCCATGTCTCTGGTGGAAAATGGAGTAAATAATAACCTTACATTGTAGCAAGGAGGAGTTAAATAACAATTTCTCAGTCATGGCTCAGTCCCTTGGGGCTCCCTTGGTCCTCCCAGCACCAGGAGTCCAGGAGGCAGCAGTGGTCTTCTGAAACACTGAGGAATTATTTGCACTTCCAGGTGTTAGAGAGTGTGTGAGATTAATCTCAATGGCCATAACCTGATGATTTCAAAAGCAGTTTATGTGTTGCCGCAACTGGGTATTTGGAGCTCCTCAGTCAATGACATCAGTGCCTTTACCTCCTGACATGAGCAGTGTTTAGACCAACTCATTACAATTATTTTAAGTGATATTTTAAATTATTTGTCAAATGCTGGTTTTGTCTTGCAAGTTGCAGGGTTTTTTTTGTTCCAGAAGTCCTGAGCACAGGAATCCTCACTCTTACCTTGTCTTTTTTCTTGCAGCCCTCCACAAACTACAGTAAAAGTTGTGCCTCAAATTAGAATAGAACTTGGGCCTGAAGACAATGGTTATTTCTGGAGGAGCAAGGGAACAGAAACTACTTTGTAATTTGTCTGTCTGTTAAATCTTTTCTGGAATTTATTTTGCCACTAGCCAAATACTAAAATGCTCTCTGCTCCCCACCCTCAAAGGTAAATGCACCGCCCCTCGGATCTCCTCCCACCCTTCCTCACCCCATGTCCCCACACTGACCAAGACTGGTTTGGCCTTCTCTGTTGCTTCCACACACCTGTGTCTCTCTGGTGGGCAAGCAGAGAGCAGAAGCAGTAAGGATCCCATCTCATCCCCGTGGGAGCTGGCAGAGGAGCTGGCATGACTGTCGCTGGGAACCAGTGTTTGTTCCTGTGTCCTGTTTGTCCTCTGGCAGAACAAAACTGACCTCCAGGCTAATTTGATGTCTTGCTTCCACTGCTGGAAGATGCTGGAAAGTGCTGCTAACAGAAACTTGTTCTTCAACCCTGTGCTTGTAGTTACCACGGGAAGGAAAAGGCAAAGAAAGGTACTTGACTCCCAGCACAGAGAAATCATTGCCATCATTGTAGCACGTGTTTTGAAATGTCCCTTTCCTATGCAATTTTTTTGTTTTGTTTTAAGAAACACTTTAATGGACTTAATCCGTCAGGTACATTGAAGAGTGTTATTTTCCTAGATTATTTTGTTTAAATTATGGGGGCCTAACCTACGACAACTTTTTTTTTGGTCAATTTTTTTAACCTTTTTTTAATTACTGTAAAGAAAAATGAATTTTTCCTGCAGCAGGAAACATACAGTTATGAGTAGTTCTACCTCTTATTTCTAGATGCCAGGCTTTCTGTAAAAAAAAAAAAAAGTCTTGTACCATGTATAATGTGATTTTAAAAAAAAAAACCCACAACAAACAAACAACAAATCCACACCACCACAATCTTCAGGACATGGCATTGGGCTGGATCAGTTTGATTAACACCTTCTACTCTGAAGCATCTGTTTTACTTAGGGTTGTGTGATTTTATTTTGGTTTTTCTAAGTAATCTGACTTTACTATAAAGGAGACAGGATGTAACTGAAATCTCTGGTGATCTTGGAAGAGTCTTACATGTCATGGTGGTCAGCAAGCTCCTGAGCAGCCACCAGCCTCAGTGGACAGATGGTGATTGTGCTCCTCACCTTGCTGGTTTCCTACACAGTGGTTGTGTAAATTCCAGGCTTTTGGAACACGGGTGTGTGCATGTGTGTGTGTAGGTGAGAAGCCCCTGGGTGTGCTTCAGGCAGGCTGACAGCACCATGGAGGAGAAAGCCAGCTGAAGATGGCTTGCCGAGACGTCCGTCCCAATGCTTGTGTTCACCAGGCTCACCAACTTCTGCATCCTCTAGCATCCCACAGCTCTTGTACCGTCGTCTACAGAATTTACCCTAAATCTTGACTCCTTGGCCCTAGACCCATCTGTGGGTCCCTGGTGAGGTGTGGACCCCAGGCAGGAGAGGTGTGGACACACCCAGGCTTGTAGTTTGACACCAAGTGAGCAAATACCACCTTGGGAGAGATGATTTCTCTCTCTCTAGCATGGATGAGTGTGTACTTGTGTGTTATGCATTTGGGAAGTTTGGCTTCACCCAGACATTGCTTTTGTGGGGATCGCCTGGAACACACTAAACTGAACTTCAGCTAAAAAATAAAAAAATATACAAGAAGAAGGCCCATCTGTAAGGGCCAATTCCCCAGTGCAGGAAAACCCCACCCTGGAGGAGAGGAGCGTTGCCGCTGCTTCTGTCCTTGCGAAACCAAAGTCCATGTTGTTGAGTAAAGAGAATTTCATGAGGGTGCTGAGACCTTATATGCCAAATTTTATTATCTACTCACTGTAGTGAGTACAGATACTGTAGTATCTGTATCAGCAAGGAGAGGTGCAGAAGAGGCCTGTGCTGTATATATAGATATGCTGTAGAAGGTGCTGGCCACCCCACTGTCCCTACCGCACGTTGGTTAAGGGAGGAGTTTATGGGGACCATGCTGGCTTGAGCTAGATCTGCTGTGCATGGCTGCAGAAGGTGGCTGGAGCTGCAGAGGTGCCTACACAGCACACACCTCCCTCCAAACATTCCTCGTATGCTCCCAAGGGGTCTCCCTTTCGGCTTCCATGAGCTGTATGTTGGCTCTGATCAGCATCCCTGGAAACCAGCCCAAACCCCCATTGAGAAGGCTGGGGAGATGCCAGAAGCTGCTAGATAAGGAGCAGCTCTGTGGTCCCTTCTGCTGCCAGGCCCCACCAGCTGGAGGATGGAGAACCTGGGAAGCACAATGGCAGCTTCAACCAACGCTTTCCAGCCTCTGGTGAACACAAGTCCTGGCTCCCGATGGGGAAACAGCCTCCAGTATCATGTGCAGAGTTCACAAGAGCTTATTTGGTTTTGGACACAACTTGGATTTGTCGCAATCCCAGTGGCTGACAAGAGGAAAGGTGGAAGCAAGTGGACAGAGAGAAGCTGCTTTCCTGCTCCCAGTCAGCCCTGCGGCTGGGGACTCCACATTTCAGCTTCCCACCTGCTGGCCCCTGGCGATGTGTCTCCACAAAAATGAGGTCTTCCACTTTCCAACTCTGTTAAATGTACTTGAAATGCATTGACTGCTGATCTAGATCTCTCTCTTTTTTAATTTGTTGGTTTTTTCTTGTAACCCGAGGGAGCTGTTGCACAGAGGGTGGCGTTGCTGAAGGGACAGGACAAAAGCTTTGGTAGCTTTCCATGGAAAACACACCACCTCTGATGACAGGAGCTGGAGATGTTCCCTTTCCTGGTGCCTGTCACCAGTGCTCATTAGGGCTGGTGTCTCTCTCGTTGGGTTTTCCTTTAGAAACTCGGCACAGAGAGAGCAGGTGAGAGCTCTTCTGGACCAGGAGTCAGCAGGCAGGAGACAAAGCCTGCAGGCAGCCCAGGGAGAGTCACCGTGCACTTCACAGACCTTTGGAAGCAAAACTTGTCCTCCATCAGAACTGGGGATCTTGTGGGAAAAGCCTAGGTGAGCATTTTGGGGGATTCTCCTCCTGATGTGACAGCTGCCGAGATGCAGGCAGCTTTGTCCCAGCCCCAGGAATGTGGTGGCCCCTCTGCCTCTTCAGCCCATACTCACTTGTCATCGTGGCTGATACATCTTTGTAATTTAAAAAAAAATTTTTTTTTTAAATCAACATGCACTTTCAGATACTTCTGTTATTGTTTTTAATTCTGTTAAGTCTGTACTTGCTTTGGAGGAAAGAATAAAAACTTAGTATAAAATGAGTGGATGAAATGGTGGAACGAAAAGGAAAAAAAGCAGAAAGCATTTCAAGATATTAAAATTATTTTTTTCCAGTAATATAAGACATTAAATTCCTTATAACATTATAGTATTTTACAGTTTTATGAAGCTTTCTATTGTGACTTTTATGGAATCAAAAGATGAAGATGATGAGATATTTTAGCATTTATATTTTTCAAAATTAAATGTATACTGAAAATAAAGTAACTTTATGCATTTATTGGAGTCTGGCCTGTTTTTTCTCATTCTATATTCTGGTTTGATTGACTCGAGCTCCCAGCGTCACTGTTGCTGTGCTCACCATCTCCAAGGGAAGATGCCAGATGGAGGGACAGGAGCCTTAGGAAAAGTCAGACGGATAGTGAAAATCGAGGGAAAGTCTCTTTAACAAGCCATACTGGGGCATCTCCTGCACCATTACCTGTAGCCGGTCCCCTCCCTCATAAATTGCTGTTTATCTCCTGCCAGCTGGCCAGAAACCTTTGCTGAGCCCATCTCTGCTGAGCCCATCTCTGCTGACCCTCAGGGTGTCCAGCCAAGAGGGAGGCACATGCTGCTCCTTTAGGAAAGCGCCCTGTGCGGAATGGAAGAAAAATGGAATAAAACTAAAAGGAGGGAAGAGCCCATTTGCCTGCTGTCTTTCGTGTGGTTGAAGATGATGGCAGGGGTGCTGCTGGCCCAAAAGAGTGAACTCTGGCCCAAATGGCTGGGGAACAGTGTCACTGGGAAAGCAAAGAACCCCGGAGGCAGGTCCAAATAATACTTTTCATCTTTTTTTTTTTTTTTTTTAAATGTTGCTGTGGATCTAGGAATTGATTTAAAAGAAGTTATTTGCTCAGCTTATTTACTTCTGGGTTAACTTGCTCTGTGGGAGCAAATCACTTCCCATTTGTAGGAAAACCCACACAGCTGTATGTCAATAAATGGACACTTAATTGATTTTCCCTCTGCAGGAGCCTGATCCTCACAGGAGGGTCTGTGAGCACTGGCACAGGAGGCGCTGGGAGCCAGGTAGGTCCCAGCAGTTCCTGGGCCTCGAGCAGTTCCCTTTGCGCTTTTTCCCTCGCAGCCTTCCTGCTTGGAAGCTTCTGGTGAAGTTCCTCCCAGCCTGCAATGTCTTGAGGCTTTAATGGCAGCTGGCTCAGCCCTTTAGTGTGAGTAGCAGCTTGAGATGGCAGTGTTGGGAAGGGGGTCTGCCTGGCACAGAGGTCTGTTTGGTTTGGGTTTTTTTTATTCCATCCTCCTTGCACCTCTGCTAGCCTCTTCACTTGCAGGGTGGTGCTGGAGGTGGCCTGTGGTTTGTTGGGCACCCCAGTGTTCAGGTGATGAGCAGAGGGGCCAGGAACGGTTGCTCAGAGCCACAAAGATGGGTATTTTTTTGGTTTGTGGTTTTTTTTGTTTGTTTGTTTTTCCCCCACAAGGTGCCAATGGCAGAGGCTTGGGTGCACAGGGTGCATCTGCATCATGTACTGGGATATGGGTGGCTCCTGGGAGCCCGCACCAGGTGCTGCACAGGCCACTGTCAGCAAAGAGGACAGGCGTAGGGGCTTGGGGCGTTTCTTGATGACATTTTTTCTCTGCTGCTGTGGTGCAACATGAAGCTCCTCTGTCTGAAAAGGTGGGAGCTTTCCCCCATCAGGGGCAGCTTCTGTTGCAAAACAAACAAGATGCTTCTTTTGTGCCAGGCAGGGATGGAGAGGGCTATTGGCTGGGGAATGGGTGTGTGGGGAGGCCCCCAGAGCTGCTGCAGAGCAGTGGCCTGTTGCTGAAGTTAAATCCTCAATAATGGAGGCCATCATCTTTATGGCTCAATGTGATCATTTGCCTGGTTGTTTGGTGGGGAGGAGGATGTGGCAGAATTGGGCATTTCCATCCATGGAATCTTGGAATTGTCAGGGTTGGAAGGGACCTCCAGGGATCATCTAGTCTGACTCTTGTGCTAAAGCAGGATGCCCTGGAGGACATCCCACAGGGCTGCAGCCAGGGGGTTTAGAATGGCTCCAAAGAAGGGGACTCCACACCCTCTCTGGACACCCTATCCCAGGGCTCCGTCACCCTCACTGTAAAGAAGTTTTTCCTCAGATTTCAATGTCACTTCCCATGTTCCAACTTGTGCCTGTTGCCTCTCATCCTGTCCCTGGGAACTCCATAATTAAAGCTAAGGGTAGCTCAAGCCTGTTAGCTGTAGCACCCATTAGCACCAGTGCTAATAAATACACTTGGAGCAGAGCTTGTGCGAGACTGCCCAAAGCTTCCTGCCATGATAAGTGGCATTCCCTCACATACAGACTCAAAATGCAGCATTTCTTGGCCTTCACCTGCCACTTTCCAGCAGGGCTTCTGGTGCTTTAAGCTCCAGGTAGCCAAGAGGAGAGGACACCCCAGCAGCCAGTGATGCCTAACCAGAAAATCCTGCCTAGCAAACCCTTTACGAGAAGTTTTGTGCTGTGGGTGTGAAGGGGTGAGTGATGCAGGCTGCTCTGGACAGAGCCTGGGCTTGACTTCCTGCTCCCTCCAGCGTGCCCAGGCTTCAGCCTCAGGAAATGCCTCTGGGGAGTGTCCCTGTGCACTTCCCACCCTGAAAGCTGCAGCAAGAACAAGCTCTGCTGTTGTAGATTCTTATGTATCTACGTATGAGCACATTTCCCAGAAACAGGTGCAAAGCAGAGATGTTCTTAGCTTACTTCATTGTGAGAGAAAGGGTGCTTATCTTGCCCAGCAATGTTGCCAAAAAAAAATAAAATCCTTCCTTTCTCGTTCTGTCCCCAAAATAGTGGTCTTGCCACCCCATGCAGCCTCTTTGGGGTGAGGCTCCTTCCCCCTTGTCCTCAGCTGCCACTCTGCCCAGCTTAAAAGGCTCGCAGCACCCTGGGCCGGCCACACCCTCTTCCTAGCAGGGTTTTGGGGTCTCAGCCACCCCCGCATTGAGGGCCTGCACGGTCCTGAAGTCAGTGAGGGTCAGAGGGGGAGCCCAGATGATCTGTTTGCTAGGAGATGGTACAAACAATGCTGGCAGCATCCGCCCAGGCTGTGGGGTGGGAAGGAGTGGGCTGTGCTGATCCTCCCATCTCTCACAGATGAGCTTATCAGGGCTGTGGCTGCTGGAGGGGGGGGGGGACACCAACCTGGCTGTGACCCCAAGCACAATCCCCCTCTGTCCGAGGGTGGGCTGATGCTCTCCAGAACAGCGAGAACCAACACCATTGGGGGGTTGCTTCTTGTTGCTTAAGATCTGGTCTGGTGTCCACAAAGTTATTACTCTAGGCCCTCAATTAGCTTAAAATTTATTTCCCTCAATTCCGCCTATGAATCCTCTGGCCCTTGCAGAGTTTTCCCTTTGTTCTGCAGTCCTTCTGTCCCATGGACAAGGCCTGTGCTCCTTTTATATCCCCTTATTCCATTTATCACTTTATTTGGACCACTGTTCAGCTCATCCCTGTTTTCTTTCTCCAGCACAGGCTGTTTCATTTTCCTGGTGTATCTTTGCATGCCACAGCTCTGTGCACCAAAGTATCATGATCTACTTTCTTTGGTATAGTTACACCTTGTTGTTCTGCATAAAAACTGCCAAGCTGGGACTCAGGGGATTTTCCCTTTGTTTTCCTGGCTGGGTTTGCCTCCCAAACGGGGCTGCTTCACCCACAGCACCCCCAAAACTCAGGCAGTGCTTGGCAGGCGGGTGAGGAGGCTGCAGGACAGGGGAGGGGTTTGGGGTACAGAGTGGGAAAGTTGCAGTGGTGCCTAGAGGCATTACCCTGGGTGATGGGGGCATGTCTTCAGCCAGCTGAATTTCCAGTTCCCACCTTTCAGGGGCGCTGGGTGAGTGGTTTTGGTGTTCATGCTTGATTTTTAAGACCGTTAGCTCCCAGGACTGGAGCTGGGTTATCCTCCTGAGGAGGATGGGCCCTTTCCCAGCCCTCTGCACCGTGCTAGGGTGCAGGAAACCTTTCCAGCAGCAGCCATGGTGCTTCTTTAAAGTCTTTATTGGGGCTGCAGGAACACGCCGACGGTGCTAGGGCTCAGCAGGGACCTGCAGGCTCGGTGGCACCTTCCTCTCCCAGTGCAAGGCACAGCCAGGTGTCCTCCAGCCTGTTCCGTCCAGCTCCCTTTCCATGTCCTGCTTCCCTGCATGTCCTGCAGAACTCAGCCCCAGCTGCATGGCCTTGACCCCTTTCCCCAACTCCATTAACTCTCCCCTCCAACCATGCACAACCCCAGAAGTGGTCCCCAGTGCCCACTCACCTTTGCTACTGGCCCAGCAGGCATGAGCCCCCATCACACACCTCTCCCAGCTCCGAGCTTACCTGCAAAAGGGGGGATAGAGCCAAGGGGCAGCCCTGGGCAGTGGGGCTGGCTTCTGGCATGGGGCAGAGGGGGCCATGGCTTTACCTTGGAGGTGCAGTAGAGGGGAGGCGAGTTGTGGGGGCAGCAGGTGGAGGCAAAGTCAGCTTGCTGCTCCACTCGCTGCCCCAGCAGCTCAGGGCTGGCCTCTGGCATCCTCTGTGTCAAGCTCTCCCGCAGCCTGCAGTGTGGGGACCGGTGGGCTTGGGGGGGGGACCCCAGGGCATTCAGTGGCCGCGGGGCATTTATTTTTCTTGGGGGGGTGGCACATGTGCAGATGGCAGTGGGAGCAGGGGCAGGGTGCCCTGCCACGGGTGTGTTATGTGCTTCCCCCATGTTTTGCTGCTATTTAGGCTACAACCACTGGCTTCATTTGTGCATCCTCAAAATGTCAGCCAAAATTTGGATTGCATTCTTAGAATCATAGTATCACATGAATGGTTTAGATTGGAAGGAACCTTAAATATCATCTCGTTGCAACCCCCTGCATGGGCAGGGACACCTCCCACCAGACCAGGTTGCTCCGAGCCTCATGCAACCTGGCCTTGAACACTTTCAGGGATGGGGCTTCCACAACCTCCCTGGCCAACCTGTGCCAATGTCTCACCACCCTCACACTAAAGAATTTCCTCCTCTTGTCTAACCTAAATCTCCCTTCATCCAGTTTTGATGCATTATCCTTTGTCCTCTCACTACAAGCCCTTGCCAAAAGCCCCTCCCCAGCTGTTCTGGAGCTCCTTCAGGCACTGGAAGGTGCTCTAAGGTCTCCCCAGAGCCTTCTGTTCTCCAGGATGAACAGCCCCAAATCTCTCAGTCTGTCCTCATGGGAAAGGTGCTCCAGCCCTCGGATTGTCCTTGTGGCCCTGCTGCAGTTCTAGGGAGGGGAAAGAAAACTTACCTCTTCTTGAAGTCGAGGAAGTTTAACTCATTGTACTGCCTGCAGAACTGGTTAGCCTTTTCCAGGAACGTGGGCAGCAACTCTCCCACCTGCTGGCGCTGGGTGGCAGAGGGTGGCTGTAAATAGGCTGGGAAAAGCATCTGCAGGGGCTTGGGGGGTGCAGACCTGGGGGGTGGGAGGGTCGGGTGAGCCAAGGGAGCCATCTCTGCCACTCACCTTGCTGTCCAGGCAGGCAGAGGTATCCTTGGCAGAGCAGCACTCCTCCCGGACCTTCTTGGAGGCATCGTAGAGCTTGGTGAGGAAGGCATCGGGGAGGCTGGTGTGTCTCCGCGCCAGCTCAAACAGGTACCTGGAGCAGGGAGAAGAAGGTGCAGGATGAGTTTTACCTGTGCTTCTCAGGGTGGGATGGGGGCTGCTCTTTGCATCCAGCTTTGTGCAGCCCTCGGGGCAAGACCCCCTGAGGGGAGAGAGGATGCCCCCCCC
>NW_009952445.1:11190-13663 GCF_000747805.2 Chaetura pelagica | reverse complement strand
CCCCCCCCGATTATCCTCATCATAATCAAAACATAATGAAGACCAGGAGAGAAGGAGGTGGGAGCAACTCGGCTGCAATGGGTACCTCTCACCTCTTGGCATGATGAGCCCCCTCCTCACCACACAGTTGCTTGTTGGTCGGCCTCTGCACCTCAGGCAGTTTGGGGACAGACACTGGAGGCAGGGTCGAGATGCAGAAATAGTTTTCCATGAAGTTTTTGCCCTTGCAGCACTCGGCAAATCTTTGGTCTCGGGCTGACAGCGCACCGCAAGCTTTGGCCACATGCTCCGACAGCTGCCAAACGGAGAGCAGAGGGGTGTGTGGAGTGTCCTGCCAGGGCTGGCACAGCACACCCCCTCCCCAGGTTCACTCCTGAAGCCTGCTGTGACTGGGGAGAAGGTTCTGGGGCAGGCTCCTGGCTCCCCTACCTTCCTCTGCATGCAGTCCTCAGCTGTCGAGTCACAGCACTGGGAAAACACCTCGGCGGCACCTTCTGCCAGGGGGAAGAGGTCCTCGAAGGAAGCACCAGGCATCTTCTGAGCCAGTGAGGTGAGGTAGCTGGGGTGACACAAGGCACATGGGGCTGAGGGAGCTCAGCTTCCCCCACCCCTCCTTAAGGAGGGAGCTCCTTAACAGCTCCAAGCAGAGGTTTTGCCAGGTCGAGGTGGGGGAGGGAGAAGATGGGCAGCTACAGAGTTCACTCTGCACAGAGCATCGCATGGGATGCTGCAGCACACTTGGTTTGACACCTGAATTAAAATGTGCCTTTGTGAACACTGCTTGTGAACAGGATCCACAGCTTGAAACAGGAATGTGCTCCTAGCCTGACCTGAGTTCAGGAAAAGGCCTTTGTCTCCTTTTACCTGAGAGTGACCATGTCCTTTCCATGTGCCATGAAGCGGGAGCAAACCCGGTTGGACATCAGGGTGAGGAGGGAGAGGGTTTTCCCTTCCAGTTTCTGCCACAAAAAGATGGGGGTGTCCTTCGAGGGAAATGTCAGCCTTTCCCAGCCTGTCTCCTCAGGACATGGACACAGTGCTTGCCCAGCTCCCCAGGGAATGAGAATGGGGGAGAGCCGAGCCATCCAAAGGGCCTCACCTCCTTCAGGAAGCAAGAGGTGGGTGTCAGGGAGATGCAGCAGGTGGAGACCATGGAGAGGAAGCGCCTGGTGGAGCCCAGGAGCACGGGCAAAGGAGCCTCACCGTAGCTGCTGGCGTATTCATGCAGAAACCTGTAGCAGAGGCAGGTGGAGACCTGGCACCCCAGGATCGGGCACTCAGGTGCAGGAGATACGGGATTTGGGAGGAGTTAGGGCTGCCTGGGGGTGAGAGATGTCGCAAGCCAGTACTGGGGAGGCTACCTCTCCAGGTACCACCCGATGCTGCTGGCGTATTGCACCAAGCCATCAAGCAGGCTGGTGCCCCCTCTCCAGCCACTTGCACTAGCGATGGCACCCCTCATCCCTTTGGTAAAGGTAAAAGGTTCCTGGGGTTTGTGCATATGCAGGACACTGTGACCTTTTCCTTTGAGGCCATCAGTAGTCCCACGGCCACCAAGAGCCATGGCAGTGATGGCAGAGGGGTGAGACTGGGAGAGGTTTGCTTGGTGGCCACCCAGATGTTGGTGAGACGGTGTCGCCAGCCCAGCTGACCTGTCTGCAAAGTCCTTGGGGTCCTTCTTGAAGGCCTGGCAGAGCTCTTCATTGGAGGGCTGGAGATAGCGGGGCAGCTGCTGGGGCGGGTGCCTCAGGGCGGCTAGGCACAGCTTCTGCTCCAGCCCCTCCTGTGTGCAGCAGCCTGGCGTGCCGGGGTGAGGCGGGAAGGGAGAGTCGCTCCTGCAGGATTTGGCTGACAGGGCTGAGGACTACGGGAGGGAGAGGAGGTTATGTGCCAAGTAGGGGGGACACCAGCCCATCCCATCCCCAGGTTTGGGGCTGGTTTCCCTCAGCCTCACCCCGGCATCGTAGCAGGAGGGGTCGGCACCTGCAGCACAGCAGGTTTCAGCCAGGGAGACGATTTCGCGGATGAGGTGGTTGATCTCCTCAAAGGTGGCATTGGAATATTTCCTGCTGTTGGCAATGAGGGTCCTGGGAGCAAAGGAGAGGATGAGCTGGTGGCATGTTTCTCTTAAGAAAAAAGAGGTCACACTGCAACATTGTTGTACCAGAAGAGGATTTAACATGGTCAGCCCAGGAGGAGCAGCTGCAACACTGTGAGGAATGTTCCTTGGAAAAGAAGCTAGGAAAGACCCAGAGCAGGTGTTGGGCTGGGGGCTGCCCTTTCCAGGGGATAAAGCAAACTTTTCTCCTGTTTAGAGCAATCAGTTGCATGTAGTTAATAAAGATTTTAAGATTATTTTATTTTCTCTTTTTTTTTCTTCTTTTTTTTTTTCTTTCTTTCTTTTTTTTTTTTTTTTTTTTTTTTTTTTTTTTTTTTTTTTTTTTTTTTTTTTTTGGGGGGACAAAAGTTTCTG
>NW_009952445.1:8211-10915 GCF_000747805.2 Chaetura pelagica | reverse complement strand
TTTTTTTTTTTTTTTGTTTTTTTTTTTTTGTTTTTTTCTGGGAGCGCAAACATGTCCGGAGGTACCTACAGGGTTTGGAAGTCCTCCTTCCCCAGGGTCTTGAACTCCTGGCAGACTTTGTCCCGGACATAAGGTCTCCCTGTAAGAGCAGAAAAATTTGTGATTTGTGATTTGTGAGCAGGATTTGTGCCTTGGCTCACTGAGGAGCTCCCGGGGAGCCGGGATCAGCCTGCATCAGCTGGGGGTTGGGAAAGCCCCAGCTTTGCTAATCCCTGCAGTACTGCTCCTGTGCCCCTCTCTTTGGGGAGCACTAGAGCTCATCTCCAGCAACCCTTCTCCTTGTAGGAAAAAAACCCACAAACTAATAAAACAGAGTGGCTGTGCTTAATTGAGTCTCCTGTGGGGAGAAGGCTGGGAGCCCCAGAGACAGGAGCATGGAGGTGAGGAGCACCCAACCTGTGAAGACATCTCCAACAGCTCTCTCATCCCTGGAAAATCACTATAAATTTTTGCTAGGAACAACATAGGTTAGACTTTGGTACCAGCAGGGTAAATACTGATACCAGTATTTACTGGTGTTACAGTGCAGAGTGGGGTCACGTCCCTGAAACCGAAGGGTTGTGTATGTGCTGTTACACTAAAGGTCATGTTGCTTCAGTGGGAAAGAAAGGGTGAGGGGGCCCCAGCAAAGAAGGGGAAGCCATAAGTAAAGGCAGCTCTCCTTCCTCGCAGGAACAGCAGCTTCAGTTGGTCCTGCTCCAAGTGCCAACTTGTTGCACTTTTCATCTCCATGCAAGGTGTGGGAGAAGAAAGTTCCCAGGGGCTGTTCTGGCAGGCAGATGATTCCCTGAGGAGCTGTGAAGGCAGCACAGGGCAGCACAGAGCATCATGTCCACCCAAGGGTGGGTTTTACACCAAAATGGTGCTTGTAAAGAGGTCAGAAAAAATCTCATTTTCCCCTTGCAAATGGAAGAAGCTGGACCCTCAATACTGGCCTCTCCTCCACCTTAACCCCAGTCCAGCCTGTCCCCTCCCAGTTCTGGCATCACCCCTGGGATCACATCCTGGGACCCAATCCACACCTTCCCTTTCCTCTCTCATGTTTCTGCCCAGCGATTTGGCAGCAGGTTGGGGGAGAGGCCACCAAAAACCACCAGAGCTGCCAGACCCCAGCCTCATCCCCCTCATCCCTCATGAGAAAGCAAAGTCGCAGGCACCTGATAGAGCTCTTACCTCGGTGCTCAGCACATGCAAGAGCTACAAGCAGCAGCAGGGTCAGAGCTGCCCTCATGTCAGGGCTGGTTTCCCTCCTCCTGCCAAAATGCCGTGCTGGGGAACCCATCCCAGCGTTTATATGGCGGCAGTGCCTGTTGTCAGGTGAATGATTAAACCTGGTGGTAGGGGAGGGCAAGCGCCTTTGGCCTGCCTGCCACAGTCTGGGTGCCAGCACCTCCAAAATCCAACCCATTTTAATCATTAGCTTGGCAAAACACAGATGCTTTGCTGTGGGACCTCAGGGGCCTCCTGCTCGTGATGGGTGATGGGCGCAATTGGTGCAATGGGAACAGGAAGAGCTGTGCAAAGGAGAGAATCCTGGGAGTGCAAAGCCACTAGTAGATGGGTCAATAAAAGGTCCCAACAACCCCCTGTAAGGAAGTAGCCTGTGATTTTGGGGTGCAAGCACACCGAACTCTCCCAGGGCAATACTGAGGTGGGTACAACTGGTCCAGGAGGCAATGACAGTGGCATGCTGCAGTGCACTGCTCTGCTGTGACAGTGGTGCACTGGCGCTGGGTCAGGGTGACTCCTACCCAAAAGGATGGATGGCATGTGTCACACCTGCCCAAAGGTTTGTTGCTGTCCGAGTACACATTGCTTTGATCCCTCCTGGGGCTGGTGGTGGAGCCCTAGATTCCCCCCGTGCTGCAGCAGAAGGGACAGCGGGTGTGATACATGGCACTGGCAAGGTGCTGGGCTGGTGCCTGGGCTCTGGGAAAGGGGGATGGTGGAGCCACTGGGGTCAGGAGCAGCCTATTTATTTAGCCTCAGGAAGCCAGATAGAGGAGATCATGGCCTGAGGCTGCTGTAAAACAAATATCCAGCAAATTCTGCCCTGGATTGGTGGCTTGAAGCAACCAGCTCCTTTGAGGTGACTTCCTGTGGGATGACAGATGAGTGCCACCCTGGGCACCTCATAAGAGAGCTCAGTCACAACTACAGCAGCCAAATCTCAAGGCATGGATGCAGAGAGTTTGCAGCTGTTTGGGGCAAGTGGCATTTGAGCTGGCTGCTGCTCGTCTTGGGCCACCCCTCTGAATCTTGCAGCAGTGGGCTCGTTTCTTGGGACAAGCCTGCAAAGAGATGTGGTCTAGAGGTGGTCCTGGGTTAAAATAAGAGGTGCTGGCCACTGTGTGCACATCCAGATGTATTGGAAGTTGGTTTTCTTGCTTTTACTAGGACATAAAGGTGCTTTTGAATCACCTCCTCACTGCTCCCACCCTCTGCTTCCCCCTCCACTCTCCAGGGTGTTAAACACCAGGGGATTGCAGCATCCAATGCTGCTGGGAAAAGCTGGCTGTTACCCTGGGAAGCTCAGCTCCAGGGGGTCCATCTCAACTCGTACAGCATTGGTTTCAATTCCTGCCCTTGAAGTTGCCAGGTTTGGGTTTGGGACTCAGGCTTTGGGGGGGGGGGGAGGGTCGAG
>NW_009952445.1:5761-7900 GCF_000747805.2 Chaetura pelagica | reverse complement strand
ATGCTGGTGGAGGCGGTGGCGGGGTGTGCGAGGCAGGAGGGAGAAAGGCGGGGGGACTCACAGGGGCTTTGTTACTCCCCAGGTCGCCGATCTCCAATGCAGAGGATGAGGAGGATGAGCAAGGGCACCATAATTCCACCAGCAGCATCCTTCCGTGCCCCGGCCGGGGGCCGCCGCCTGCCCTGGGAGGTGACTCGCCGTCCCCTGGGAGCCCGGGGACAGCGCCCCGCCCTGCAATAAACTCCTGGAACCGCTCCCGTCTCGCCTGCTCATCAGCCGGGAGCTGCAGCCGAGGGCTTTGGGGCGAGGGGCTGCGCTGGGGCCGGGGTGAGGGGCCTGGGCTGCTCTGAGCCCTGGTAGCTCCTTGTCTTCCCCCATCTCCAGGGGCCCCACCTGGGCCATCGGGAATCCCAAAGGCCCCTTTGTCCCAGCCAGGCCCCACCTTGGAGGAATTACTGTGGGTTTTGGCAAACATCAGAACTGCCTTTGCCCGCGTTGTGACTTGGGGTTTGGGGAGACAGTGTCACACCAGGAGGGCTTTGCTGAAGGCACCTTCTCCCCGGGGTGGGGCTGGGGATGCCTGGGGTGGGTGCAGGGCTGGGGCAGGCAGATACACCTCTGGTTTGCCCCCAGGCACAGCACCTGCCCTGCCCCTGCTGGCCTGCCCGGGGTTCTTTACTGGTTCTGATGGGGTACTTTTGTTTAATTATGACCGGGAAGGGGGATGAAATAAACCCTCATTCCAAGAGTTGTAAGCGCCCTGCACAGATCGTGGTTGGCTGGGGACACGAGCTGGGAAGTGGCTGACACCTCCCCAGGGAAGATGGGGCACGTCCGTGACTCTTCTGGGAGCAGAGGAGCTTCCTCGGGCTCTAGATGCAGACGGGGGGATTTTCACCAGCTGTACATGTAGGTGTACCAAACACCTACCGAACCCACCGCGGCCGCTCTCTGGCAGGGCGGGGCCGGGTCTATAAATAGCGCGGGCAAGGTCGACTCTGTAATTACCCCCAGTCTCTGTAATTACCCTGCGGTGGGGCCGGGCCCGGGCCCGGCGGGTCGATGCGCAGCTGCGGCCCCGGAGCGGTGAGTGTGGGGCCGGGGAGCGGAGCCTGTCGGCTCTTTTCTCCTTCTCTCTCTCCAGGCTGCCGGGGAATAAAGCCCAGGGACCCCGTCCGCTCTCTCCGGGACTGCATTTTGCAGTCCTGAAACCCAGCTCGTCTGGCCCACAGAAAAAGAGACTTATGTCCTGCGTGGTTGGGACTCAAAACGTGGCTCATGTTGCTAGTGCTAGAATCAAGAAACAGAGACTAAGTCCTGCTTGTTGGGGGCTTGAAAGCAGAGTCACCTGGTCAGTGTTCTGGGCTCACAAAGAGAGACTAAGTCTGTAGAATGCAGATTCTACAGGCAGGACACCAGAGTTGTCTGGCGGGCTCAGGAACAGACACCAAGTCCTGCATTCTACAGAGTGCAGCCAGGCTCACTGGGGATATGGGATATGGTAGATCCATTCAATACCATGCTCTTTAGCCCAGTTAGTGACAAGACTGTTTTTGAAATGAGTCCCATTGTCTGACTCAATTCTCTCTGGAGTACCATGTCTCCACAAAATTTGCTTCTCAAGGCCCAGGATAGTATTCCTGGCTGTGGCATGAGGCACAGGGTATGTCTCCAACCATCCTGTACTTGTTTCCACCATTGTAAGCACATAGCGCTTACCCTGGCGGCTCTGAGGCAGTGTGATGTAGTCAATTTGCCAGGCCACTCCAAACCTGTACTTTGACCACCTCCCCTCATACCACAAAGGTTTCAACCGTTTTGCCTGCTTAATTGCAGCACATGTCTCACAGTCGTGGATCACCTGTGCAATAGTGTCCATGGTTAAGTCCACCCCTCGGTCACGAGCCCATTTGTAAGTTGCATCTCTGCCCTGATGACCTGAAGCAGCATGGGCCCATCAAGCCAGGAAAAGCTCACCCTTGTGTTCCCAGTCTAAGTCTACTTGGAACACTTGAGCAGCCTCATCTGCTCGTTGGTTGTGTCGATGTTCCTCAGTGGCTTGATTCAGAGGCACGTGTGCATCCACATGACGCACTTTTACCTCCAGTTTCTCCATCCGAGCTGCAATGTCTTTCCACA
>NW_009952445.1:3353-5264 GCF_000747805.2 Chaetura pelagica | reverse complement strand
CTGGGTGATTAAAGCAGTCCATTTACTCCAAGTCACATCGGTGGCATGATGGACAGGAGAAAGGTTATTCTGGAACATGAATCTCAGCACTGGTAGCCTGGGCGCCAGGAAGAGCTGTGCTTCAGTGCCAATCACTTCTGAAGCGGCTCTAACCCCTTCATATGCTGCAAGTATCTCCTTCTCAGTTGTTGTGTAGTTGGCCTCGGAATCTCTATAGCTCCGGCTCCAGAATCCCAAGAGTCGACCTCAATTCTCCCCTGGTGCTTTCTGCCAGAGGCTCCAGTTGGGACCATTGTGTCCGGCTGCAGTGTAGAGCACGTTCTTGATGTCTGGCCCTGTTCGAACTGGTCCAAGGGCCATTGCCTGCACAATCTCCTTTTTGATCTGCTCAAAAGCTTTCTGTTGGTCAGGACCCCATTTGAAATCATTCTTCTTTCTGGTCACCTCATAGAGAGGTTTCACAATTTCACTGTAACATGGAATATGCATTCTCCAGAAACCAACAGTCCCTAAAAAGGTTTGAGTGTCCTTTTTAGTTGATGGTGGGGCCATAGCTGTTACTTTGTTAATCACATCCATTGGGATCTGGTGACGACCATCTTGCCACTTGATTCCCAGGAACTGGATTTCTTGCGAAGGCCCCTTGACCTTGCTTCTTTTTACAGCAAAACCAGCATCCAGAAGAATTTGGATAATCTTCTTACCTTTCTCAAAAACTTCTTTTGATGTGTCACCCCACACAATGATCAATGTACTGCAGGTGTTCTGGAGCTCCACCCTTCTCCAGTGCAGCATGGATCAGTCCATGGCAAATGGCTGAGCTGTGTTTCCACCCCTGGGGCAGTCGATTCCAGGTGTACTGGACTCCCCTCCAGGTGAAAGCAAACTGTGGCCTGCACTCTGGTGCTATAGGAATAGAGAAGAATGCATGAGCAATGTCAATAGTGGCATACCACCTAGCTTCTTTTGACTCCAGCTCATACTGAAGTTCTAGCATGTCCGGTACAGCAGCACTGAGTGGTGGTGTCACCTCATTCAGGCCACGATAGTCCACTGTCAGCCTCCACTCGCCATCGGGCTTGCGCACTGGCCAGATGGGACTGTTGAAGGGTGAGTGAGTCCTGCTGATCACACCTTGGCTTTCCAGTTGCCGGATCAGCTTATGAATGGGAATCACAGAGTCTCTGTTAGTGCGATACTGTCGTCTGTGCACTGTTGAAGTGGCAATTGGCACCTGTTGGTCTTCAACCTTCAGCAACCCCACTACAGAAGGGTCATCTGAAAGGCCAGACAAAGTACGCAGCTGTTCAGTGTCCTCAGCCCCTACAGCTGCTATACCAAAGGCCCACCGGTACCCTTTCGGGTCACGGAAGTATCCTTTCCTGAGATAGTCTATGCCAAGGATGCACGAAGCACCTGGGCCAGTCACTATAGGGTGCGTTTGCCACTCCTTACAAGTGAGGCTCACACCGGCCTCCACAACAGTCAGTTGTTGAGAACCTCCTGTCACGCCAGAGATAGTGACAGAGTCTGTCCCTTTATGATTCGATGGCATTAGTGTGCACTGTGCACCAGTGTCCACCAAAGCTTTATATCTTTGTGGTTCTAATGTGCCAGGCCACCGAATCCACACAGTCCAATAAACTCGGTTGTCCCTCTCCTCCTCCTGGCTGGAGGCAGGGCATCTCTAAGGTTGAGCACTAGAGGTCGATGAACCATCCTGGTTGTTGACTGGTGCAACCTTCTTGAAAGAACCATCTCCTGGCCTTGTTCTGTTCAGTAGCTCTTGCACACGTAACTGGAGAATATCAGTGGGTTTCTTGTCCCAGACTCTCATGTCCTCTTTAAAATAATTTTTCAAGAGACCACAGGTGGCTTCGCAGTGGGTCCCGTCCCTGTCGCTGCTGTCTC
>NW_009952445.1:0-3201 GCF_000747805.2 Chaetura pelagica | reverse complement strand
GGGGCCCTCCGGTCGCCTCTCCCCCTCCCAAAGCCCCGGCCCCAAAGTCCCGGAGCCGCTCGTCACGCCTACGGTCCCCGGAGCCGCAGCCACGGGGGGGGCGACCTGTGCTTGGAGTGCCCGCAGCCTCTTGGCTACCCAGCTCATCCTACCTGCACTGCCGTGGTGAGACAATTCCGGCTACCCCAGCTTATAGGGGAAAATATAATCCAGCCATTCGGGCAAATCCCTCCCCTCTGCTTCCCTCACGTGGATAAGATGTGTAACTAAGGTGTACCCATATATGTTTAATGTGTTGTAATCACTCCTTTTGAACCTCCTGCCCCAAATTGCTTTGTTTTCCCCACAATAAACCTTGCTGTTGTTAGAAATATTAGTAAGCACTGAGCAGGTTATTCACTCAAAAAAGTCGGGACATAAGTTCCTGTATCCTCTGTGTGAGGCGATACCCACGTGTGGATCTCTCAGCAAATCCTGATAAGTTAATACACTCCAATAAGGAGATATAATAGGTCACGGATCGTGACAACTGTTGAAGTGGCAATTGGCACCTTCAGCAACCCCACTACAGAAGGGTCATCTGAAAGGCCAGACAAAGTACGCAGCTGTTCAGTGTCCTCAGTCCGCACAGCTGCTATACCAAAGGCCCACCGTGACCTTTCAGGTCACGGAAGTATCCTTTCCTGACATAATCTATGCCAAGGATGCACGGAACACCTGAGCCAGTAGGTGCATTTGCCACTCCTTACCAGTGAGGCTCACACCAACCTCCACAACAGTCAGTTGTTGAGAACCTCCTGTCACTCCAGAGATAGTGACGGAGTCTGTCCCTTTATGATTCGATGGCATTAGTGTGCACTGTGCACCAGTGTCCACCAAAGCTTTATACCTTTGTGGTTCTAATGTGCCAGGCCACCGAATCCACACAGTCCAATAAACTCGGTTGTCCCTCTCCTCCTCCTGGCTGGAGGCAGGGCATCTCTAAGGTTGAGCAGTAGATGCACCATCCTGGTTCAATGAACCATCCTGGTGGTTGACTGGTGCAACCTGCTTGGAAGAACCATCTCCTGGCCTTGTTCTGTTCAGTAGCTCTTGCACACGTAACTGGAGAATATCAGTGGGTTTCTTGTCCCAGACTCTCATGTCCTCTTTAAAATAATTTTTCAAGAGAGACCACAGGTGGCGTCTCAGTGGGTCCCGTCCCTCTCACTGCTGTCTCGTAGCAGGACGTCTCTTCTTAGTGGCTGCAACACGTGACCAGTTGTCTCTAGGAAGAATCTGGAGATTACTTCCCCACCTATTTGGCATCTGGTTCTTCCTGCCAGTAATTTTTTCAATGGCTGAGGTGTGAAAGTGAAGAGAGTCAGAGAGGATGTCTCCATACTGTCGTGCTCTATAAGCTACCTCACGTACAGTTGATCTTTGATAACCTTCAAAGCATCCCATGAAGGAGAATATATGGGCATGCGCTGCTGGTACATCCTGAACAAACCTCCGGAACATTTGCATGTCACACTCCATCATCAGGGGATTTGTGAGTCCATCTTTATCATAGATCACCTCTCGCACAGCAATCTCTCTCAAGTAGGTAATGGCTTTCTCAAGAGTGGGTGTTCTGCTTCGGCGCCATTCGATGTCACCCTTGTGGGGGTATCTCTCTCTCACAGCTGAAAGAAGTTGGTCCCACAGGGTGGTAGTTCCTGTCTTGCTACTAAGTGCTCTGTCAATACCAGCATCTCTGGCCAGGGATCCCAACAGTTTGGCTTCTCTCTCATCCACATAGTGGGTCTCAGCACCACTATCAAAGCATTGGAGACACCAAGGAAGGATTCCATCACCATCAATGCGGGTGAAGTCCTTTCTCATGAGGCGCAGTTCTTTCATAGAGTAAGACTGGACGAGGTCATCGTCGTCATCTGATTGAGGAGGGCCTGCTGTTGTTTTATCTGCTTGAGAGTGGTCTGGATTTTTATCTGTTTGAGGGGTACCTACTCCATCATCTGAGGTAGAATCCTCTCCTTCCTCACTCTTAGCCTCTGTTTTCTTAAGCTCTGGAGGTTTCAGGGAGGTATGTTTTATTTTTGCCTTGCACTTAGTCAGAGGGTTAAGGATCTTTGTAGAAGCCATTGGCCCTACATACTCGATCCTACCCCTGAGATGGTTGGCCAAAACCCCAAACGTTGGCCCTACATAGTTGAACCTAGCCCCGTAAAAGTTGGCCTCAGTGTACGAACCCTTGACCCTACAGTGTTGATCCTAGACCTGAGACGGTCGTCCAGAGACCCCAAACCCTTGGCCCTGCATAATCGATCCTAGCCCCGAAACAGTCGGCCACAGACTCCAAACCCTTGGCCCTACATTGTAAATCCTAGTCCTAAGACGGTTGTCCACAGACGCCACACACTTGGCCATAAATTGTGGATCGAAGCCCCGCAACAGTTGGCCACAGAATCCAAACCCTGGGAACGCCATAATCAAACCTAGCCCTGTAAAACTTGGCCACAGTGTCAAAACCCTTGGCCCTACATCGTCGACTCTAGCCCTGTAAGAGTTGGCCACAGACCCTCAACCCTGGGCCCTCCATAACTTAGCCCTGAAAAAGTTGGCCACAGTGTCTAACCCCTTGGCCTTATATAGTCCGTCCTAACTGTGAGACGGTTTTCCACAGACCCCAAACCCTTGGCCATACATTGTGGATCCAAGCCGCGGAACAGTTGGCCACAGACCCCAAACCCTTGGCCCTGCATAGTCGATCGTAGCCCTGAGAGAGTTGTCCACAGACCCCAAACCCTTGGCCCTGCATAGTCGATCGTAGCCCTGAGAGAGTTGTCCACAGACCCCAAACCCTTGGCCCTGCATAGTCGATCATAGCCCTGAGACAGTTGTCCACAGACCCCAAAACCCTTGGCCCTGAATAATCGATCCTAGCGCCGAAACAGTTGGCCACAGACCCAAAACCCTTCACCTTACAGAGTCGATCCTAGTTTTGAGATGGTTGTGCACAGGACCCAAACCCTTGGCCCTACATTGTGGATCCTAGACCCAGAACGGTTTGGCAACAGGGCCCAAACCCTTGGCCCTACATAATCCGTCCTAACCCTGAGACGGTTGTCCATAGAATCCAAACCCTTAGCCCTACTGTGTTGGTCCTAGCCCTTACATGGTTGGCAACAGACCCCAAACCCTTGGCCCCACATAGTC
>NW_009952444.1:219275-229338 GCF_000747805.2 Chaetura pelagica | reverse complement strand
CGCACGCCCGGCCCGGGCTCGTCAGGAGAGCTTGGTTTTTCCCCTCGGAGCCGGGCGGTGGCCCAGAAACAGGCGCAGTCTGTTCTCACCCCTCCTGTGCTGCCCGGGGGGGCTCTGGGTGAGCACAGTCAGGTGTGACAGGTTGGCACCCTCTTTTGTCGGGATTGCAAAACAGACAGCACGTGTTCTTTGTCCTCCTGCTGTTTTTAGGCTTCAATGTTCATCTCGAAACCAGTTGTTGTCACCTTGTTAGCCAAGTTTAGGCGTGTGCACCCCCCATGCACCTTAGGGTGCAGGTGCTTCCAGCTGTTTGCCTCTGTCCACCTGGCTGCAGGTTGTACCAGTTGGTGTTTGCTGAGCAACTCATCCTCCTCTGTTTCTTCTTCAAAGCCTGAAGAGAACCAGAAGCTGATATACTGTGGGAAGCTGTTACTTGATCATCAATACCTGAGAGAGCTGCTGCCAAAGGTATTAAAAAAAATAAATTATGATGTGCTGAAATGTATTAAGAAAACTGGGGTTTTTAAACATGTTTTCTCATGTTTTAGCAGGGGGAGTTCCATGCTCTTCATTTGGTGTACAGCTTCAAGACTCCTACAAATGTGCAAGAAACCCATGCAGAGGTACTCATACTTAGCTGTGATTTTTAAGATTGACTGAAAATGGGAAAAAAATGGGAAGTACCTGATGGCTATTTTAATATTCACTGGTAGTGCAGCTTTTTCTTACTAGTGCTATGGCATTGCTACTTTGTAATCATGTGGTTAGGAATAGGTTCCTAGAATATGGAAATAAATGTATTTGGGTTAAGCTGAGTAAGTAATTGACTCTGTGGCTCGTTGGTAAAGATTCTCATGGCATCTGTTCAGAAATAGCAAAACTATAATCTTGTAACACACTACTCAGGAGAAATGCTTTCTGTAGGTTCAGTGTTAACTAGAATATGACCTGTGTCCCAGGCTCCTTTGGACAGAGGCTGTGCTTGTGGGCAGGGGAAGTAGAGGTGGCTGGGGATGGGGAAGGAAAGAGCCTGTTGGCTGAAGACATTTTAACTGCTCATTAATGACTCAGCCTGTGGAGAGGAAGCTGGAGCTGGGTGCTGACTGGTCTGCAGTGCAAATGGCCAAAACCAACTTTCACTTTCAAGTGGGATGTGCTAATGTGTCTGGGTGTGTTTATATTGCCTGTTACAGACAATTTGAGCTTATCCTGTCCATGTCTGGTGTTTGCTGCATGCGAGCCAGCTTTGGTCTGGATACTACAGATGTGTTGCCACAAAACTGCTCTTGAATTGTGTGCAGCAGTTTGTGTAGAGCTAAAAAGTCAAACTGTCTGGAATGCAGTTCCTTCTGTTTTTTCCAATTACATTTTTAACCACATGGGACCTCTCTGCATGTGTAAAAAAAAACAAACCAAAAGCAAGTACAGGTGTAGATCTAGTGAAGGTGAAGAGTAACAGTGAGTCTTCCATGCCAGTCATTTTTGAAGGAGCTTTAAAATCCTGCTGGAAGGGCTTGTGTGGTGCCCAGGAGTGGTTTCAGCACAGTGCAGGACAAAGTGTGGGAGCTGTGTACCAGTTATGAGACAAAAGCACATCCAGGGTGGTGCAGCCTTTTTGCTTAAGGCTGGTGAGTGTGTGGAGCACAGCTCAGGAGCTGCCTTGCTGTCCCTAGGTGAAAGCTGCTCAGCCAAAGCTACTGTCAGAAGCTGGTTCAGAACCATCTTCCTCAGATGGTGGAAGTGGCCAATCTTCAGCAGAAGCCAGTAACAGGTAAATACCATTTTTTATTTACATCACTAAGGCTTGGTAAACATTGACTTTGTGTTGGGTACAGCCCCTTATGCCACGTGTCCTGAGTCCATGGGACATGGGTCAAAGGTGAGGAGATACATCAAAGGCTCAGCATGAAAGAAGCTAAAGAGAGAAGCTAAATGCCCTGCTCTCATAGTTGAAAATCTCCCCTTTATTCATGTGGATAAAGAGATGCCTTTCATACTTAATAAGGAAGAATTCTGCATTTGGATGCATAAAATGGCAGAGTAGCTATTTACATTGTCTTGTAAGAAATTACACTTGTAGTTTGTCCAATATTTGCTAACAAATGTTTACATTTTGATCAAGGCTTGAACCAACTCGACATCCCTTCCAGTGTGTCACTCCTGGCCTCTCTGCTTACACGACCTACAGCATGCTTCAGATGTCCTGGCTGCAGCAGCTCTATGCAAGACAGTATTACATGCAGTAGTAAGTTTTCTGTCCAGAGTTACCAGCAGAAACTGGAGTACAAGGAAACAGTTTCTGGCAGTTCTTCCTCTTCTGATGTAGGATGTTGGGAAGAGGTTTTTGTTGCAACTCAGGATGTGGTGTGGGAAGGTTCCTCTCAGTGATGGGTGGTGTTTGGCCTGCTGTTCAGGCCAGTGATTGCCAGTCTTGCGCATTACAGATCTAACTCTTTTGGGAGGGCAGGTGTCTGTAGAGTAAATGCTGAGCCTTCACTCTTCACCATGGTTTGACTGCTTGAAGTAGCACTGGAAATCAGTGACAGGTGAAGCTGGGACTCTCAGCAGCCTTCCAGGCTACCTTGGCTTGTTCTAAAGATTTTCTTGCAAAGTATTGAAATTACATGTTTGTCAAGTGGGAGGTGCTTGGTTTGACTTGCTGTTGCAAGCAGCAACAGTTGTTGCTGAGCAGCTGTCATGGGTAGAACTTGTTTTTAACCCTCCTGTAGCCTCTAAATGTGATGCTTCCTACTTGTGTATCATCTGACTATGCTTAAAGTGGACAAATCTTTTGTGTCTTCCAAGTGTGAAAGGATTTGAGTAACCTTTACTCTTATGATCTCTGGTTCCAGCTTGGCTTCTACTGTTCCATCTGCTGACCCAGCCCCTGCACAGCATTCTCAGGAGATACCAGTGACAGCCCCAGCTCCTCTCCCAGACCCTTTTCCTGCACAAAACCAGCCTGGGAACCAGAATGCTGCTGCCCAGGTTAATGCTGTGGTCAACCCCAACCTGAGGGTGAATGCCCAAGGGGGTCCCCTCATGGAGGAAGAGGAGGAGGGTGCCAATCGAGACTGGCTGGACTGGCTCTACTCAGCAACACTCTTCTATGTTTTTGTCAACATCATCTATTTCTACTCCAGTGTCAGCAGATTCCTCCTGGTCCTGGGTGGCACTGTGCTGATGTATCTGTAAGTGCAGAGTGTGAACCTTTACCCTTGTCTTCTGAGATGTTACGTGGAAGTGCTGAGCTCTGTCCTGTGACTAGTTACCTTCATATGGCTCTTGCACCTGGAGAGAGTGAACCACTTCTTCACCCTGGTATAACTGTTTAACAAAAATACCAGTATAGCTTATGTCAAAATTAAATGAAGAATGGGTAGTAGTGGGGCATCTTTGAGGGTGGTGAGACACTGGAACAGGTTGCCCAGAGAAGCTGTGGCTGCCTCATCCCTGGCAGTGTTGAAGGGCAGGTTGGATGGGGCTTGGAGCAACCTGGTCTGGTGGGAGGTGTCCCTGCCCATGCAGGGGGGTTGGGACTGGATGAGCTTTAAGGTTCCTTCCAACACAAACTGTTCTGTGATCTTTCCTGGCATTTGTACTGATGCTTCTGGTCTGGTTGGCTTTCTTTTTAGAAAATTTCTTTAGACCCAAGCAGCTTTTGGTGCAAAGCCCCAGCAGTGCAGCAGTGTAGGGCAGACTTGTAGGTTCAGTGTAGGAATTTGAGCTTTAGGGTAAAAAAGTGTTTGCAGTCTGGGAGGGAGAGTCTCATGCTTGCTGAGCTATCTACCTGTGGATTTTTCTGCTGTGGTGTGCCTCTGGAGAGCAGGCAAAACTAAACTGAGACCTCACTTGCAGTATTGTGTGCAGTTCTGGGCTCCCCAGTTCCACAGAAACAGATCTACTGGAGAGAGTCCAGTGGAGTACATGAGGATGACAAAGGGACTGGAACACCTGCCTGATGAGGAGAGGATGAGAGAGCTGGGGCTTTTCAGTCTGAAGAGGAGAAGATTTAGGGGGGCTCTAATGAATGTCAATGCATGAGGGCATCAAGAAGGCAGGGACAACCTCTTGTCACTTGTGCCCTGGGACAGGACAAGGGGCAATGGATTCAACCTTGAGCCCAGGAAGTTCCACCTCAGCATGAGGAAGAACTTCTTTCCTGTGAGGGTGACAGAGCCCTGGGACAGGCTGCCCAGAAGAGGCAGTGGAGTCTCCTTCTCTGGAGACTTTCCAGACCTGTCTGGATGCCTTTCTGAGTGATCTGCCCTAGTTGTTGGGCTTTTTTGTTGGTGTTTGGTTTTTTTTTTTTTGGTCCTGCTCTGGCAGGGGGGTTGAACTTGAAGATCTTTGGAGGTCCTTTCCAACCCCTAATAATCTGTGATTATGTGAGTTGCCTTTGAGCCTATCCAGCAGGGGAAAACTTGGGATAAATCTGAAGAACAGAAAGATAGTGGCCCCTCAGTTGACATGCTTGGCTGTCTTGTTGGAAAAGGATCATCTGTCCCCTCCACTGTTTGATCACCAGGGGTGTGGACCTCTGAATTCCTGTTGGTAGGTCTAGGAGTTGACAGCAGAGTAGCTCAAGTGATCAGCTCTTCCAGCCTGGGGTGGAAGAACTGATAAGGCTTTTCAGCCTTCTCATGCAAACCTGGGGAGTGAAGACTTAATTGCTTCATTAAAAGTCCTTACATCTTAATCCCAATCATTCTGAAATGTAGCTGAACAGTTTATACTGAGGGTTTCAAGGTGCAGGTGCTGTAGAGGCTGCAGAAGGTCTCTGTGGCCCATTATGTTTTGGTAAGATTGAGCTGGGCTTTACATGTTTTGTGCCCTTTTTTTAGAGCAAGGACAGAGTTCCCAGGGGTGTGCATCCCCTGGTGAGCAGGTAGGCTCTGTGCACCTCCCAGCAGCACACTCCAGCAGGCTGAGCCCTGCTCACCTCACAAACCTGGATGTAGTGCTGCTCACTTTGAGAGCAAGCAGATGCTGAGTCTTCGCTTCCTCCCTCATGGTTTGGTTCTAGCAGGTGGCCTTGAAAGGACTTTCTGGGGCAGGGCAGGGGTGACCTTAATGTGCTGGGCTTGCTGTCTGCACCTCTGAGCAGTCAGGTGTCAGTGGAACAGTGTTGGTGCAGCAGGAAGGAGTCATGTTAAACCTCTGTTGATACAGCTCTGGCTTTCCCAGGCACCACGTTGGATGGTTTCCCTTCAGGCAGAGAGCAGCTCAGCCCTTCCCAGGCAATGTTCCTCCTCAAGCTGCTGTGAACCAGGACCAGAACAATAACTTGCAGGTACTGTCTTAGTTGTTTTTTTTTAAACTACTAGCATGAAACCCTGTGAAGTTTTACTTCCAGTTTACCAATAAAATGTAGGAGCAAAAACTTCATTCAGTGAGGTTTTGAGAAAAGAAGGCTCAGGGGAGATCTTCTCACCATGTAGGAGCCCATAATGTGTGACTGCCAAGAAGATGGAGACTCCCTTTTTACATGGAGTCACATGGAAAAGACAAGGTGTAATGGGCAGAAGTCTCTCTTGGGGAGAGTCTGATTGGACTCCAGGAGAAAATTTCTCACCATGAGAACAGTTAGACATGGGGAATAATCTCCCAAGGGTGGAATCCCCCACATTGGGCAGTTTTTGGACTTGGCTGGACAGGGTGCTGGGCCACCTCATTTATACTGTATAGGAAGGTTGGACCAGATGTTTCTGGAGGTTCCTTCCAACCTGGCATTCTGTGATAAGATTCTATGAATATTTGCCATCCTCCTTCCTCCTTTGCAGCCAACTTCTCTGTTCTACAAAACATCTCAAGCTGAATGTTGTCCTGATGCTTCTGGCCATTCTGGTGCTGTGGTGGGGGGAGTGGCCTCTCTTAGGCTGAGCAGGTTCTGTAACTGAAGGCAGAGTTCAGACCAGTCCTGCAGTGACAGGGTTTGAGTAGATGAGCAATGAGTCCTGCATTTCAAGCTGGCACTTCTAGATGATGTCAGTGGAAGTTAATTAGTTCTAAGTACATAGCTCACCTAATCAGGTGTTTCCTGTTTGTCCTAGATAGTGCTCTGGGACACACTGCATGACTTAAACAGTAACACTAGTGAGCAGCTTGGTTCTTCAGCTTTGTGGTTGTCTGGGGATACTTAACATGCTTGTTTTATCTGCCAGTGACATTTGGGCATCAAAATGTACTGTTGGGCACCTGATCCTAACCCATTTCTGCAGAGATTCTTGCTTACCAAATGCCTTTCATTTCAGCAGGGAGGAGATGGAGGCAGAGCAGATGAATCTGAGGCCCCTCCTGAGGAGAGGCAGGTTTTACAAGACCTGCAGCAGACCAGCTCCTCACTGATAAGCACAGTGTGGGTTTTCTTCAAGACTTTCTTTGCATCCCTCCTTCCAGAAGGACCTGGGGTGATCCGCAACTGACTCCTCACCAGTCGGGTCTGAAGCTGCAATGGGATTTAGTCTACTGGAGCAAACTGGGTACTCCAAACCAGGAGGGGAAGGTTGATGGCACTTCTCTGGCTTTCACTGGCCAAGCAACCAAAGCCTTAAGTCATTGCAGCCTAGAGACCACGATGCCCTCATTCCAAACAGCTTTGTTCTGCAGCATTGATTAGGTCCCTACGTAGAGGCTTGGCACTGGAAACCTGGGCTCTGAGCAGGTGTGCAAGAACATGAGAGAAGCAAATTGCTGCTTCTGTGCTATGTGATTCCTGTTGGAATGTTTCAAATGCTATTTAAATTACACTGAGTGTAGGATCTCAAATGCTAGATATGCATTAGCAGATTTTTAGGAAAGATCTGTTGTTAAACTGCTTCAACAATAGTTTGTTTTCTGTGTAAATATTTTCTGATGAAGGTCATATGGTGCAATTGCCTTGCTGGACAAAGTGGAGGAGTGTAAGGCAGTGACCTCTTGATAAGCATTAACCTTGGAGTTGCAGGCTAAATTTCACATTGCCAAATTAGGATACTTTAAACTCAAGGCTTAATTTTCCCCCCCCTGTCAAATCATGACAGAAGAATTCATGTGAGTTGTAAAATTTTTCACTGCTTTTGGATGCAAAGCTAAAGCAACTCAACTGATGCATTCTTACTCCACAGCAACTCTTGTATTACTTTGTGTTTCCTTTAATTGCTGGTTAAGGGCTTTGATTCCAATAAAATGTGAAGGCCTATCTGTACTTGTGTGCACTGAAGGGCAATTGCAAGACTCCTGTGCAAAGCACAGGATGTGTTCTCACCTTATTTTTATTGGAAATATCAAATCAGGTAGGATGTGAGGGGAAAAGATGCTTGCAGAGCCTGGAGCTCAGCTGCTTGCTTGCCTGCCTGTTCTTCAGCAGCTGGTGCTGTGGAGAGCCTGGGGCTGGTATCTGCTCACTGAAAGCTGCTGGTACAAAGGCTGTGGACATCCTGAGGACATATTGAAGCTGGTAATCCTGCAGGTGTTTGGGAAATCTAGAGTTTGACCCCTTGAGCCACATGCGTGACTACCAGGAACTTTGCCATGTGTTCGCTTGGCTTGGATTTAACTTGGCCGGAAAAGTGCTGTCTGGGGAGAAGCAGCAGCTGGTGAAGCTCATCGTGCTTTCCTCAGAGCTGCCTGCAGCTGGCAGGTCTGTTTGTTTAGCAGTGTCTTGTCAGGGCTAACACATGAGTTGGTACAAGCAGCTGTAACAGCCTGACCTTGATTGTGCCACTGTAGATCAGACTGTCAGGCATGGATTGTTCTGGTTACCTGCAGTAGTTTTATCTTGGTTACTTTTTTGGCTTTGAACAACAATTTCCTTTCCAAGTCTCTTGCCAAGTAGCATTTCTGTCACATCTTCACTTTGCTGAAGACTTTGGGAAGGATAAAGTGGTAAAACTTAGCAACAAAGTCTCTGTAAATACTTAGGATGAAGTAATTTGAAAGGAGGTGAGTGTTGTTCCTTTGGGTGTCTTTTCTGCACAAGCCTCTGAGGATGTTCTGGGAGGTAGAGACACCCCTCTTTCTTGTCCCATGGGTGGCAAATCTCCCAATGCTGAGCACTGCATTTGGTGGAAGGTGGGTTTCTTCCTGCAGGGTGTATCTGATCGTCACTCGGCAGCTCTTGGCAGCCAGAAGTTAATGGGTTTGGATTCCTGGGATGGATCCCCTGGGAACCCTCATCTGAGGAGTCAGCAGAGATGCACAACCAGCTGTTGTCTTGAGGTTTTGCTGCTTCCCCCAAGCAGAGAGATGGGATTCCAATTAGCTGATGAGCTGATTATGCATGGCTAATGTCCCTGGAGGGGATGGCTCTGTGAAGGTCCTGCTGGTGGGGTGGGGGGAGGCTGGGACCGCAGCGGGGGCACCGGACAGACCGGGCAGCGCCGGGACGGGCAGAGCGGGGCTCCAGTACCGGGGGCTCCAGCACAGCCCCCTGGGCTCACCTGCAGTGACCCCCTGTCCCGTATCAGTTCCTGGGGCCTCCTCCTCCTCCTGCTTCCCACCCCATCTGGCAGCTCATCCTGGAGGAAGGGGATGGAAACACGGGGTGGTCATGGGTGGTGGGAAGGCAGGGGCTGCCAGCGGTGGGTGGGACAGCACCTGCTGTCACTGATTGAGGGGGTTCAGGTTAGACAGGATGAAAAAATGACCCTTGGAACTTCCAGAGCAAAGCTGCTGAAAGGGTGCAGGAATCCCAGAGGTTTCTGGTTATAGCATGACCTTGTGCTGGGGCCAAAGGGTGGGGAACAGAAAGGGCCTCCAGATGCTGGGTGTGGGGAGCTGGGTCTGTCCTGGTTTCTGTTCTCCCAGCTGTGGGCAGGGCTGGGTGTGCAGTGCAGGAGGGGATGGGCCACAGGGTGGCCAAGTAAAACCAGCTTCTCTGCTGCTTTACCTGCTGGTGTCCTCTGGCAGCTTCCCCCAGCTGAGATCTCATCCTTGCAGGGAAGCCAGGCTGTGCTGCCTGTCTTCTCGGGCATTTTTCTTCTCACTGCAGAATCTGCTTCCACGCTGCTTACTTGGAGACACTGAAGTCCTGTTTGTCACCAAGGGTGTGCTCCTCTCCTCAACTCATGGAACAGAAATCTCATGAGAAGGAGGTTGTTGCTGAGCAGATAAGCTGGAGGCGTGTGCTGATTTTCCCTCTTCTCCAAAGAGCTGGTTCACTTGTGCATGTGCTGCTTGTCCCTGTTCTCAGCAGCCAGGGCCAACCCAAGGCTGTGCACTCACTCAGCAAAGTGCTACAACCTCCCTCTGGTTTCTCCTCTGTGGTTCCCTTCCAGCTGTCCATGGCTGGTGGGATTTGCAGAGCTGTACATCCAGAGGGTCTCTCCTTGGGGGCATGTCAGGCCAGCTGGAGGCCATTCCAGGGGTTCCCATGGTTTTACCAACAGCACCTTCATCACCTCAGCCCAGCCCCTCTGCTACATAAGAACAGCTCTTGAAACATCTGCAAGTTTCATGTTGTCTGGGTGTCACAGGGAACGAGAGGATGGAGCTCAAGCCAGGCTTGATGTGCAACTGGGGCCACAGGGCTGTGGTGAGGGGCTTGAGGTCAGTGAATGCTCAGCTGTCTGCCCAGAAGGGCTGGGCAGATGCTAGGAGATGCTGTTTCTAGGCCCAGGTTTTGTGTCTGTTCCCTGGCCTGTGCTGCAGGGAAACCCCCCAGAGTTTCTTTGTGAGCACCAACAGTTGCATTTGCTGCTTTTTTGGTCTGGATTTGGCAGCACAGGGTCAGTGCTGCACAAACACAGCGGGCTGCTCTCCCAGGCTTCCACCCAGCTGCTCTTGAGTCTCAGCTGTAGAAAGCCTGGGCTGACCTAGGGCCACCTGTGTGTGCCAGCTTGTTTTTTGGTTTTTGGAGGTTGTTATGGGTGATACTGGTAGGTAAAAAAAAACTGTAAGGTTAGGTTTCAAGATGATTTCTTGGAAAGGACATGTGAAGCTTCACCATTCCAAAAAGCCCCTCATGGGTTTGTTTACCCTCCCAAGTGATAGTCTGTTAAAATTCTCACAAATCACAAAATAAAGTTTGTGAATGCAAAATCTAACATCTGTGCCTGCCACAGGCATAATTTTTAACCTCTCC
>NW_009952444.1:213749-219109 GCF_000747805.2 Chaetura pelagica | reverse complement strand
GTTGGCAGCACAACCCTGGACAAGGCATGTTCTTCTGTTGGATCTGTGGGATTGACCAGGGCCTTCTGCTGCTGAGCATCCATCTGGGTGAGCTGGGAGCAGCTGAGTTTGGGCTTCCCCTCCTGCCATCCCAGGGCTGACCTGCTGTAGGAGTCCTAGAGGTGGTGCTGGAGCCTGTCCTGCTGATGGAGCATAATTCCCAGGCTACCTGGGAAGCTATCTCAGGAAGCAGCTGCTGGGTAACACTGAACACTTGAGTCATCACAGCACAAAGATTAATGGCACTGGGATGGACCTCTGCTCTGGAGAGTGTGGGGAAAAACAACCCTGGTTCTAGGACAACCCCCAGCAGGGTGGCATGTGTGTGCCTGTGTGGCCTTCAGAGAAAGCCTTCCACAGCAGATACTTATCAAAACATCCCCCAGCATCCCCTTCCCAAGCACTAAAACCCTTTATCTGGGTTTTGCAGCCTGCCCTGCCTCCTGCTAGCCGAGTTTAACCTTTCTTAGGGTTTTTAACTCTGACCTGCCTCTTGCTAGCCTGACCTTGCACTGGGAGGAGGGTGGGCTGATGTGTCCCTGCTGCCCTGGCCTCTGCCTGGTTACTCCAGGGCAGGGATGCTCACAGCACCTCCATGTTCCAGTGCTTTTGTGATTGCAGGCGGGAAGGCTCCAGCTTTCCTGTTCTCTCTGGAGGTCAATGCCCGGCAGTCCCCTGTCCTCCCCTGCTCCCAGCTCAGGTCACCTCCCAGAAGCAGCCTCTGAAGTGGTGACAGGGAGCTGGTCTGTGAGGAGGGCTGTGGATGCACCGGATCTGCCACAACCTGCACATTGGCCATGAGTTCTTGGTCTTTCTGCCTTCATCTACCCTGGGGCACCAGTGACAAACATCCCTGTATCAAGTGCCCTGATTTTCCTTCGTGCTGATGTGAGTTGCTGCCCTGGGCAGGGGGGGTGGCTGTGGCCTCCTGGCTTCCCACTCTGCTGTCATTCATGGTGACCCACAGCAGCTGCCATGGGGCTGTTGCCTCTGCAGAGTGTCCTCCATTTCTGTGCCAGGAAAACTGCAGGTAAGACTCCCAAGGTTGTGTCCCTGCAATAACTGGGAGTGTGTCCTTCCTCTGCCAGAAGCTGTGCTAAGGACACAGGCAGACTCTACACAGCACTTGTCAGGCCACAGTTGCAGTGGAGTTGGAACAGTGTGTTCAGGTTTGGTCCCTGCTGGGCAAACAAAATGTGGACAGGCTGGAGAGGGTCCAGAGAAGGGCCACAAAGATGATCAAAGGACTGGAAAGGCTGAGAGAATTGGGTTTGTTCAGTCTTGGGAAAAGACCAGAGGGAGACCTTTTCACCATGTTCTAGTATTTAAAGGGATGGTTACAAGGAAAGGGGAGACTCCCTTTTTTCAAGGAGTCACATGGAAAGACAAATAACGGGTACAAGTTACTCCAGGGGAGATTCCAACTGGGCATAAGAAGAAATTTTTTCACAATGAGAAACTTTAGCCTTTTAAATAATCTCTCCAGGGATGTGGTGCAGTCCCCAACCTTGGACACTTTTAACATTCTTCTAGACAAGCTTCTGGGGCCATCTTGACTAGGCCATGTTTTTTTTCCAAAGAAGGTTGGACCAGATGATCTTTGAGGTCCCTTCCAAGCTGCTGTTCTATGGTTCCATGTGCTGGTGTGGCACCAGCAGCACTGTGTCCCTGTGCCTGGCTGCCTCCCACGTGTTTGGGCTGCAGTGCCCAGGGTGACCCCTCCTGCTATGGCTGCAGAGCTCCCTCACCCCAGACCTGGCACCAGCATCCCTGGAACTGCCAACTGCTGGGGAGGGTGGGCACAGGAGAGCTGTGAGCTTGGAGGTTCAAGTTAAACATCAGGAAAAACTTCTTTCCTGTGAGGGTGGCAGAGCCCTGGGACAGGCTGCCCCCCATGGATGTGTTCTTGTAGGGTCTGACCCTGTTCTAGCAGGGGGTTGGGCTGGATGATCTTCAGAGGTCCCTTCTAACCCTGCTGACTCTAGAACATGAACCAGAGCTGTTACCAGGTTCAAATATCTTTGAATTTACAGCCTTTGTGATGTGTTTGTGCCCTCTGCACCTCACCTGGACAGATGCCTGTGAACCAGGGCAGCTTGGATGGCAGAGGGATGATGGTGCTGGTGGGAGCTGCCCTGGTCAGACTCCTGCCAGCTCGGGATGTGCTTCCAACGCTTTCCACTGGTGATGCTGGCCTGGAGCAGCCTGGAAGGAGCCTGCAGACGCTCCGTGTCCCTCAGCGGGTCGGTGACCGTGAGTGCCTCCTGCGGGTACCCGAGGCTGTTCACCTCCTGAACTCAGGAAGAAAACAAGGGCAGCAGGGTGGGGGCTGAGCAGGGCCGGGCTCCCCGCAGGAAATGTGCTCGGGGAGGACAAGGCATCTGCTGGGGAGAGGAGGAAGGCTGGTACCTGGTCCTGCTCCGGGGGTTGAGTGAGCTGCTGCATCATTGCCTTCCTGCAGTCTGGCATCTTACCTAGCATGGGTTAGGTTGGAGGGCACCATAAAGGTCATCTCATTCCAGCCCCCCCCTGCATGGGCAGGGACACCTCCCACCAGCCCAGGCTGCTCCAAGCCCCATCCAACCTGCCCTTCAACACTGCCAGGGATGGGGCAGCCACAGCTTCCCTGGGCAACCTGGGCCAGGCTCTCACCACCCTCACAGCAAAGAATTCCCTCCTCATGTCCCACCTAAATCTTCCTCTTCCAGTTTTAATCCCTTCCCCCTTGTCCTCTCCCTCCCTGCCCTTGTCCCAAGCCCCTCCCCAGCTTTCCTGGAGCCCCTTCAGGCACTGGAAGCTGCTCTAAGGTCTCCCTGGAGCCTTCACTTCTCCAGGCTGAACACCCCAACTCTCCCAGCCTGGCTCCAGGGCAGAGCTGCTCCAGCCCAAGGATCATCTCTGTGGCCTCCTCTGGACTCTCTCCAGGAGCTCCATGTCCTTCTTGTGTTGGGGACCCCAGAACTGGCCCCAGCCCTGCAGGGGGGTCTCACCTGCTGGTAACACTGCTGGTGATGCAGCCCAGGACACAGTTGGTTTCTGGGCTGCAGTGCATGTTGCCAGTTCATGGTGAGCTCATCAGCCAACAACACCAAGTCCTTCTCCTCAGGCCTGTTGTCAGTCCATTCTTCACCCTGCCTGGATTTGTCCTTGGGATCACTCCAACCCACATGCAGGACACACTTGGCCTTGTTCAACTTTATGTGGTTTGCACAGATCCAGCTGTCAAGCCTGTCAAGGTCCCTCTGGATGGCATTCCCTTCTCCATCAGTCTTTGCTGGCAAAATGGTTTCCAGGAGCTGCTGGGGGCCTGGTTGCTGAAGTGAACATTCTGTTTTGTGCTGGAGCTTGTTTTGGGATGGGCTCCAGCCCCACAGCAAGGGTGCAGGGCAGGTGTGCACAGGGAGCAGATGGGAACTGGAGCTTCTAATGTTTTCCAAAGAGCAACAGAGAGGATGGGGCACGTGAAGCTCCAGCTTAGAAGGTTCTTCTTTGTCTGGAAGGTGGCAAACTAAAGATGCTCCACAAATCCAGCCAAGAGGCAGAGAGCATCCCAGTCCTGGGGTCACAGAGCTCTTCAGGGATGGGGAGGTGTGAGCTCACCCAGTGGTAGCAGGAGAGACCTCCTTCCCAGGATTGTGCCTCAGTTTCCCCACAGTGTGCCAAAACCAGTGGAGGGTGGAGCATTTCAAACAGGGCTTTGCTGGGAAACTGCTGCAGGAATTCAAACTATGGAATGTTTCTGTGTAAAGAGTAAATGATGAACCAAATGTGGAGGCCAAATGTGAGGCTGCTCCCTGGCCTGTATCCCCTTCCCATCTCCATCCCCCTCCAGCCTTCTCCACCCACCTCGATACGTGTGTGTCCCGAGTTACAGCAGACTTGGCAGGAGAGCCAGGTCCTGCAGCCCAAGAGCCTGCAGTGGGAGGAAGGCAGCCTGAGACTTGAGGGGTGTTGAGGAAACTATAGGAAGATTAGGAAATGTGTGATGAGTTTTGATAACCAGAGGAAGCAGGTCATGTCCTGCTGTGAACGAGCGCTGCTTGGAGGTATGAAAGCAGCCTTTGCCACAGGCAAGGACCAGTCGATCTCAGTGCTCTCTGCTCTGGCTGAGGATGCTCTGGGCTGGCAGGATGAGGCTGGTGACCTTGGGGATCTTGCTCATGCTTGTCCATGCATCAGCAGCCTGTGAGTTTGGGTCCTTCTCTTACGGCCTGACGGGGATTGTCTGCAGGATGACCAAGCCTGCAGCCCTGCTGTGTAAGTACCTGCTGCTCTGAGCTGTTCCCCCCTCTCCGTCAGGAGAAGCTGGTGGGAGATCAGCCAGGTGAGGGGGTTTCTTGCTTCCCTGATTCTTGTGGAAACTGTTTATCTGGGAATTGCATTAATGCCTGCCTGGGGGCGTGGGTTGAAGTGTGGGCACCTGGACTGAACAGGCACAACATCCCAAAGGAGCTAGAAAGCTGTTCCCAAGCCCTCCCCTTAGCCCAGAGTTTTAGCAGCATTCCTTGCTGGGGACTGGTGTGGTGGAGCAAAGGTGTGTTTGATTTCTCACCTCACTGCAATCCCGCCTCCTGGTGGGACAGGGAGAAAACAGGCAGAAAGGGAGAAACAGGGTTTCTCTGCTGCTGTGAGTTTGATTTGCAAAGGTTTTTGGGGCTTTACAGGCAGGGAGAGGAGTAACTAGTGCTTTGCAAAGGGTGGGAACAGCTCCATCCCATCCCTCTGACAGTGCTGCATGCAAGGGAGGGTGCTGGGCCAAACTAAGGGTGTTTCTGGAAGGAAAAAAATCCTGTACAAGCATGTGCCTGAGTCTGGAATGGGCTGGATAACTTCAGGCAAATGGGTACTGAAACTTTGGTCTCAGGAATTTTCCTTTGGAGACCCAAGAGGGACTGCAGTGCGAGCAAGCAGCAACTGTGGGGTAAAGTCAACAGCTTGTGTGGTGTGAGGAGAAGCACAGCCCTGACCTTTCCAACATCTCTGCCCATAAGGTGCTGCTGTGGTGTGGGAAAGCTGGGCTTGATTCCCTGGGAATGGTCCCACTGGTGACTGTTGAGTTGCCATCAGCTATAGAAGTGACAAATTTATTTTGTTGTTGTTCTTCTTCTTCTTGTTGTTGTTATTATTATTATTAATTTACTCTGAAGCTACTTAATCTAGTGCTTCCTCAATCGGACGGAAATGCCGTCGATAAAACTATTCCAAAGTGCTTGAATCCAGGCTGCAGACCTGGCGTTGCAGCCAGCAGGGGTTGCAGTTGGGTGTCTTTGCACTTCCCTCCCACTCACAGTGAACCAGGAGACGGCGCAGGTCATCCAAGC
>NW_009952444.1:212295-213739 GCF_000747805.2 Chaetura pelagica | reverse complement strand
CCCAGTTCCCAAATATCACGGTGGAAAGGTCCATGCGGCTGCTGGGCAAGGTGTCTTATGGGCTGACCAAGTGAGTATCTCGGTGTCTCTGGGCCAGGGGAGGTGTGGGCTGGGAGGGGGCTGGGAGCTCTGATCCAGCAGCTCCCGGTGAAGCAAAGGTCTGGACCAGGGCGGACACGTTTTCTGCTCTACGCCTGGCAGGAAACTTGCACAATAAGGTTGAGGCTGCCCAGGTGTTTAAGAGCTGCTCTGACTCGGTGGGAGCCTTTCCCTGGCAGCAGGGACGGGAGCTCGGCAGGGATGGGAGCTCGGCAGGGACGGGAGCTCGGCAGGACGGGATCTCTGTCCCGCGGGCTGTGCCAGCAGATGGTGCCCCCGGCACAGGGAGCCGCAGAGGGGACACGGCCGGGGCTGCCGAGCCACCGGGGCTCAGCTCACCCGGCTGCACGTTGTGACAAACAAGGCTGGTTCCTCTGCGTTGCGAACTTTTACCTGGGGACCAGAAACTCGAGGGTGCAAAGGCAGGAGGGGTTTCCTGCTGCGAGAGCGGCCACGAGGAGCTGTGCAGGGAACAGGAGCTGGTCCTGCAGCGTGCTGGGCTCTGCTGCTGCACCCACAGAGCCACAGAACCAGCCTGGTTGGAAGGGAGCGTGAAGACCATCAAGTCCAGCCATAACCTACATGCCCCAACCATAACCTCATCTACCCCTTCAGTGCTTAAGTCCTGTCCCTCAGCACCACATCTCTACTTTTCAACACTTTCAGGGATGGTGACTCCACCACCTCCCTGGGCAGCCTGTTCCACTGTCCAACCATGCTTTGGGTAAAGAAATTCCTTCTAATATCCAGCCTAACCCTCCCCTGGTGCAGCTTCAGGCCATTTCCTCTGGTTCTGTCATTACTCACTTGAGAGAACAGCCCAACTCCCACCTCCCTACAACCTCCTTTCAGGCAGCTGTAGAGAGCAATGAGGTCTCCCCTCAGCCTCCTCTTCTTCCAACTAAACACTCCCAGTTCCCTCAGCCTCTCCTGACAGGACTTGTTCTCCAGACCCTTCCCCAGCTTGGTAGCTCTTCCCTCCCAACCCCTGGGAGCAGCAGTGCACCCAGGCTGAGCGAGACCATCATTGTCCTTCTGCAGACCCTGTGGTTTGCAAAAGCCCCTGAGTCTGGAGCTGGCAGAGGCCCCTTGGAGACCCCCTGTCCTCAGAACAAACCTGTCTTGCCCAGTCGCAGAAACCAGCCCCGGGCCTGGGAACAAACTGGGTTCCCGTTGTTTCCAGCATCCAGGTCAATGACTTGTCCATCGAGCGGAGCGAGGTGGAGCTGCGGGAGGACGACGCCATCCACATCAGCATCAGCAACGTGACAGCCACCTTCAAAGGGACCCTGACCTACGGCTACGCCGGGGCGTGGCTGTGAGTACCCGGGGCTGGGGCTGCCCA
>NW_009952444.1:202288-212201 GCF_000747805.2 Chaetura pelagica | reverse complement strand
GCCCCACGGCCCCAGCTCCTGCTGCTGCCCAGGGGCAGGCCCTGCCCACAGCACGGGCCGGAGCGGAGGGGCTGTGATGTGCAGGGGCAGCGTCACTGTCCCTGCCTCAGCCAGGCAGGGTTTCCATGCCAGCAGTGCTGCTTAGCCCCATCACTGCTGTCCTTGTCCTGCTTTCTGCCTTTCCACCCTCACCATCACCCTGGGGATGAGGACAAGGTGGCCAATGGGTACAAGCTGTTTTCTTCACTCCCCTTTATTGCTCTATACACTCTGAGTGGGGGGAAGGGGCTTAATGCTCCTGTTGGCCTAAGAGCCCCTAAGAGGGTGGTTTGCAATGATTTAAAGGCAGGGTGTGTGAGACAGGGGGCTCTGCACCCCCTGGTGTAAGGACCTCTGTGGTGTGAGGTCAGGGGGAAGCTGCTCCCAGCACAGGTTGGGGAATGTTCTCTCTTCTGCTGTTACAGCTTGAAGCTTTTTCATTCAGTTGATTTTGAAATCCACTCTTCCATTGACCTCCAGATAAACACTGAACTGAGTAAGTACCTACTGGGGGTGGCTAGTGGGGGGGTTGCTTTGTGTGCCCACGTCCTCCAGAGCAGCAGGATGGGCCCGGGTTGGGGGCAGTGAGCCCCAGCTGGCTCTGCTCAGCCCTGTCGGGATGAAATGGCATCTGGAGGCTGGAAATAGATCTCTGCCACTCCGTGCACACAGGGTAGGAGACAACGTGGCCCTCATGACCTCATAGTTTTAAGAGATCAAGGAAAGGGAGCTGGTACAAATCACTGGGACAATGTAATGCTGATGGACACCAGCAGCAAATGAAGAATGGTCTGGCCTTCTAGACCCTCTTCAGGATCAGCTTTTCATCTCCTGCTGTTCAGGATGAACTGAAGAAAAACAGGGGATGTGTCAAGAGTTGAGGCAAATGAGGGCTTTGGAGCAGGAGGTTTGAATGTGGTCACAGTCCATTTTTCCAGCTGTCTCCAGGTCTGGCCCAAGGAGTGTTTTGGGAAAAAAATCCTCTTCCTTGGGAGGGTCAATAGACTTAGACTAGAAAGGGACAGAGGCAAACTACACTCCTCTGCCTCCCATAAGGGGTGAGAGGCATGTGGATTATCATGTGTGCCTCAAAATACATTTTCCTGCCTCAAAATACATTTTCCTGGTAAGCTCTCAGGGGGAGAAGAGCAGCACGAAGCTCTCAATGAGTGTGTTGCCATTTCTGAGCTTTTTATGATATGACTTCATTCCCTCCTGGCTCTGGTTTGTGGGCTGCACATGCTGCCCAGGTTCTTCTGGATGATGTTAGGGGACATCCCTGGTGACAGGAGCTAGTGAAGTAGGCAGGTGTCCAAATGAAGCATGAAGGTGTCTGTTAGACTAGCTTGGCTGGAGCTGTGAGCAGCAACCCCCCCTCCAGGTCCAGGGCAGCCCCATCTGCCCTGGCTTTGCAGGGCCCTGACTCTTCTGGAAACATCTCCCAAGTGGTGTGGGCAGCTCTGGCTGCCCCTCTGCAGTGATGCCCTCCAGGCCTGCAGTGTCTGCAAAGTGCACTCATCTTCCTCATCTCATCAGCAAAATAGCTGCTTTTCCTCTCTCCCACCCCACGCAGTGTGCCAGAAGGACAAAGTGACCCCTGATGCCTCCGACTGCTACCTGACTTTCCACAAACTGACCCTCCACCTCCAAGGAGACAAGGAGTGAGTCTCTCCCCTTTCAAAACTGGGCTTCACCTGCCCAGGGGCTGGTCCTAGCCTGCCCACCACGGGGACCTCTGGGTGGTTCCTGACCATGCTCCCTGTCTTGTGCAGGCCAGGCTGGCTGAAGCAGCTCTTCACCGACTTCATCTCCTTCACTTTGAAGCTTGTTCTCAAGCGCGAGGTGAGCTCAGCCACCCTGTGGACAGAGGAGAGGGTTGGTTTGTGTGCCACACACCCCTCTGCTCACCTATGCCTACAAGATCATCACAATCTCATTGTAGTGCTTGCAAAAGAGTAAGATACATAAACAGAGTCCACAAAAAGCCCCAGCTTGGATGAGGTGGTGCTGACACTGGGATCTGTGGTGGTGCTGGGCTCTGACCAACAGCCCCCAGGTCTCACCATGAGACCCTGCTCTGCTCCACAACCCCAAGTCCTACCCCTCCACCTTCAGCTGTTTCCAACTTCTCTTCTTGTAGGTGTGCAAAGAAATCAATTCCGTTGCCCAGATGCTGGCAAATTTTATACAAGATTTAGCAGGTAAATATCCTTGTTTTTCCTGCTTTCTTTTTTTTTTTTTTTATATGCAACTTTGAACATTTGAGCCCTAACAGGGCAAGAGCCACATCCATCCAAAGGGTCCTTTGCAAATGTTTATGGGATCCCATGTCCTCAGACAGCAGCAAAAAAAACCCACCTTAACAAGGCTGTGCTTTGAATTTTCTGCATCAAGATGATTTTTAAGGGTGGCTGCACTGGTTGAAAGGCACATTTCAGTTCCTAAGATCTCTCTCCTTCATGAGGTGATGAGCAGAGCTGCAGGATTGCTGCAGGACTGCTGTCAGCCAGAAGAGGAGCAGGCATTGGAGGATGGGGCTAAGATATTGCAGCAGCTGTGTCTGCCTGCTGAAAGTCTTCCTGTGGTTCCCAGTTTCAAATATCTGGGAAAAGGAGCAGTATGTAAAAGTGAGATTAATTGTACAAATTTCCCAGTGGGGAAATCTGGCAGTGAGCACAGTAGCAGAATCAGCACCAGCACCCAAAGGACCTGGACACCCCAGCCCCATTCCAGGGTCCCTTTACACCTCCCAGTCACCTTCTGCAGCAAGTCCTTGTAGTAACCACCTCCCAAGCTCTGTGTAAGGTCATATTTCTGGTGTCAGGTTTTGGTGTTTTCTTCCTGCAGAAAATTTTGTCCAGGATGGGGATATCAAAGTTGATCTCTCCCTTGCATCAGCTCCTTTAATAAAAGCAAATCATCTAGAATCACATCACAAGGTAAAGTAACCCGGGCTGCTCAAAACCCAAAGGTTTTCTGGCAGTGAAAATGCAGGTATGGACCTTTTGTCCCCTCTTCTTGTTGTTTGTCATGGTCAACACACCTGCTTTCCTTTCAAGGGCCTTGTTGTGTACAAGAACTACTCTGATGTCTTCAGTGACTCCATTTACTCCCCACCTCTGCTGACTGAGTCCAGGATGCTCTACTTCTGGCTGTCTGAGCATGTCCTCAGCTCTCTGGCTGCAGCAGCTTTCTTAGATAAGCGCCTGCTGTTGACCCTCAGAGGGGAGGAGCTGCAGGTGACTATTTCAGGAGTGGTTCCCTTCTTACCTCATACATATTTGGGTGAGAGAGTAAAAAATTTTCTCCATGCTGTTTTTGGTAAGAACTAGTTTCTGTAGATGAAAGAAATCTCTAGTCGGTCCCTGGTGAGGCCCCATCTGGACTCTTGTATCTGGTTCTGGGGTCCCCCATTCATAAAGGACAAGGAACTGCTGGAGAGAGTCCAGCACAGGGCACTGAGATAATGAAGGAACTGTGAGGAAAGGCTGGGAGAGCTGGGGCTGCTCAGCTGGAGAGCAGGAGCCTGAGGGGGGATCTGATCAGTGCTGGTCAGTATCTCCAGGGGGTGTCAGGAGGATGGGCCAGATTCTTCTCAGGGGTGTCCAGTGACAGGACAAGGGGCAATGGGCACAAACTGGAGCACAAGGAGATTCAAGTTAAACATCAAGGAAAAACTTATTTACTGTGAGGATGACAGAACCCTGGGACAGGCTGCCCAGGGAGGCTTTGGAGTCTCTTTCTCTGGAGACTTTCCAAACCCATCTGGACATGCTCCTGTGGGATCTGCTCCAGGGGATCCTGCTCCAGCAGTGGGGTTGGACAAGATAATCATCAGAGCTCACTTCCCACCCCAGCTACTCTGTGACATGTGATCCTGATCCTTCTTAGCAAGGATGTGCTACCAGGTATCCCTTAAAGCAGTGACCTCAGCTGATGGAAAATTTGTCTTCTGAGTTATCAAGTGACATGATTTTCTGTGGGAGTACAGAAGTAGGCAAGGGATGAACTTGGAAGGCACTCAGCCCTGCTTCTGAGCTGGCCACAAGCCACACATCAGTGCTGTGGCCCATCCAGCCTGTGCCAGGGCTCACCATAACCCCCTCCTTCCTTTTCCTACAACCTCCTGCTGGTCTGTTTCCGAAGGTGCTGTTTGAAGCAGAAGACACGGAGGTGCAGCAGAGGGCAGTGCAGATGGTAAGTGCATCTGTTCTCAAACCAGGACATTTTCTGTTGCATTGTCATAGCTCATGTCCTTCCCTCAACAATTCAACAGTCTTGGGTGGGGCTGACTGATGGAGAAACTATTGTGCTTTGCCGGGAGGTTCTTCCACCTTGGAGCCTGGCTGAGTTGTTGGGCTGGGAATGCTGGAGGAACTGGGGACTACAAAGGGGGTGCAGGTGTGGTGGCAAGTTGGAGTGAAACTAGTGTGGGAAAGGCCTGACTCTTCCGTTGCTCCTTATTGGAATAGATTTTTCAAGGCACCTCCTATAACAACTCAATGGCCAAGGTGTGGAGTCTTGCCCAGCCCCAGATCTCTGTTCAGCCTGAAGGGACAATCGTGAAGTCCTTGGTAGCCATGGAGGTCAGCATCCTTCCCCCAGGAGAAGAGCCCCTGATGGTTCTGTACATGGAGAAGGTTAGTTCCTGCTTCTCTTGACTCAGAAAGGCTCTGTCCTGACTGTGGACTACTGCTGGTGCTCAGGGGCAGTAATGGCAGGGAGCCTTTGGGAAGGGGGTGGTGGCTAAACCATGGGAGGTGAAGGCACATCAGTTCTTTGTAACATTCCCATCTCTTCCCTCAACATTTGAGGCTGGGAATGATGATAGTGACCATGTTGGTTCCACACTAGTCTGGCCCATCACTGGTGTGCAAGGTGCAGCACTGATCGGCTCCCATTAAGCTGTTATTGGACACAGTGAAACTCCTTTAGTTCAGGTATTTTAAGAGAGAATGAAGGCACCATGGGAATGTATTTATTTTGAAATCTCCTCGGTCTAGCTCAGGCTCCAACTTTAGAGGATGGTTGCCTCTGAAGTGAAGATACAGCTGGGAAGAATGCAAAACTCAAAAGATAACTTTTTCCTCTCTGTATGTCTGTATGAAGGTTCCTGCTCACACTGTCTTTTACCCCAAACTGCTTTATACTGAAACTAAGAAGGCAGAAAAAAAATGCCACTAGCCTTGTTGTGATGGGTAATGTCACCAGAAAGCAGTTTGTCCAGCCGTGTCATTATGGGCTGGAACAGACAGCAAGTACTGCACAAAAGCAAGTCACTGTCTGAGGGCAGACCAGGTGATTTTTGAAGGGTTAAACTGTCATCTTGTGTGGGGCTGGAATAGAGAATAATTCCCTCTCTGCCTCTGCAAGTATCCCACCTTAGCAGAGTGTTCCAGGGAAATATGCACGGCTGGTTTTCCTGCTCCAGCTGGTATCTTGAAACAAATTTCTGAGAGGACTGCAGAAACCCTGAACTAGAGCTGGTCCCTAAAGTTGTGGTTCTCAGGATGTCATCTGCTCCTGGCCTGCCAGTTCCCTGGTTGTGACCCACACCTGGGTGACAAAGTGCTCCTTATAACAAAGGAACATTTGCATACAAGCAAAAGTGAGGAAATGAGCTGTAATATCCAGAATGCAGAGACTGCTTTCTTTAAAAATGTCGTTATAAAAGCAAACCTTGGGGTTTGCTGGCCTCTCCACATCAGTTTGATGATCCTTCATGTTTCATACACCCGTTCCCTTCCTTGTGCACTATTTGCTTCACCAAATGGCAGAGGCATCAGTCCTGTAGGTGAGCTGGTCAGAGCTCCACAGGCTGAGGCTGTGGGCAGCAGTGGGGAGCTTGTTGCATGCAAAGGGAGGAGTAGAATGCTGACCAGAGAAGGAACATCTGGAGGTAAAGCCAGAAGGATGTTGAACTCTAGATCATAGAAAGTAAACCAGAATTTCCTAATGCAAGTGTGAGGAAAGATGAGCTACATCTCACTTCTCTATTACCTCTGTGCAGGAAACCACAGTGACTATCCAAGCTGCCTACGCAGAGAAGAAACTCATCTTGCACCTTTTAGACTCCAGGTCAGTCCTCTGGTCTCCTGTTGGTTTCATTGCCTGTTTTAGTCCATGTCTGAGAGCAGCACAAAAAGAGGATCTCTGCAGCCCCTAGTGATCTTCCCCCTGCTTTTTCCTTCCCTTCAGGATAGAGTCTAAAGCCTTTCAATGCATGGCTGATCCAAGTGGGGTAAGTCCTAAGAAAACATTTTCTAGGCCATTGGTGGCCAAATAATGTATTTAAAACTTGTATCAATTCTCTCCCTTTCAGAATGACCCATCCGTAAGAAACTTCCTGCAGACAATGATCTCAGCTGTTGGGATCCCAGAAGTGATTTCAAGTGAGTTTGAGGAAGTGCCAACCTACTCTGTAGTGTCTAACATCAAAAACACTGAAAAAATACACTTCTGATATCTGGGGGAGGGGGGGAGCCACAATTACTGATGTGAATTTCTGCTGGATTCACTTGGGGAAACCTTTGTAAATGTCTGGGACAAAGGAAAAGTGATTTTCTGTCAGGCCCTACGTCATGGGGTGTTGGGGCACTATAAGTTTTTGGCAACAGGCAGACAAGGTCAGAGCACATGATGAGCAGCAAGCCAGGATGGCTGTGCCCTTAACTGCTTCACTGTGTCCATAGGGATCGAACTCGCTTTGACTTCCCTGATGAACAGCAAAGGGCTCCATCTATTTGACATCAAAAATCCTGAGATCATCACAAGAAAGGTAAGGGGACTCAGAAATACCCAACTCTCAAAGCCCTTCTTGGGAGCGTGGCATGAACGAATACAGCCCTTTGCTTTTTTTCTCTTCCCTTTTCAGGGCTATGTGATTGTGCAGCTGGACTTCAGCTTCCCCAACCATTTGCTGCTGGATTTTCTTGAGAAAAGATTATAGAGCTGATCTCTTCATAAAGCAGCACAGGAACTTGCCTGAATGATTGTGTGTGAACCCATTAAAAGATGAGCTGATTTCAATCAGCTTGGGTTGAATTTTCTTTCTATTCCCTGAGATACACTTCAGTTTTGTTGCCATTTGATTTCCACTGAGCCCTTCCTCTGCAAAGGCTGTTTTTTCAGGATCTTCCAAGGGACTTGTGTGCCCAGGAGTAAGGGTTGGACTCTAGGAGTGCATGGGCTCAGCACCCAGGGGAGGCAGCAGGGATGGGCTGTGCCCACCTTTTGGCACCTGGAGCACTGGGTGCAGGTTTGGGCATCGCAGGATAGGAAGGACATGGAGGTGCTGGAGAGGGGGCAGAGAAGGGCAATGAGGCTGATTTAGGGTCTGGAGAACAGGTCTGACGAGGAGAGGCTGAGGGAGCTGGGGCTGGTCAGCCTGGAGAAGAGGAGGCTGAGGGGAGACCTCATTGCTCTCTACACCTGCCTGAGAGGAGGTTGTAGGGAGGTGGGTGTTGGGCTCTTCTCCCTGGTGACAAGTGACAGGACAGGAGGAGATGGGGTCAAGCTGCAACAGGGGAGGGTATTAGGAAGAATTTATTCACAGAAGGAGTGGTGAGACCTTGGAACAGGCTGCCCAGGGAGGTGGTGGAGGCACAATCCCTGGAGGTGTTCAAAAAAGGGGCAGACATGGTGTTTCAGGAGATGGTTTAGTGGTTAGGGATGTGGGGTGGATGGTTGGACTTGATGATCTTGAAGGTCTTTTCCAACCTTGACAATTCTATGGTTCTATGATCTCAGTTGTTAAACTTTGGAAACGTAGCACTTTTTGTGCTGGCCCAGGGTTTATATTTCTAAGATGAGCCAAGAGGAAACTGATTTTGACAAGACTTCAGCAACTCAAATGGTACCTTTGAAAATCCAAGCCAGCTCAGAACCAGTTATGCTAAAAGACCTGGGCTGAAGAAAGGAAACAGGACATGAATGTACAGTGCAGCACAATCGTGGAGAGCTCATGCCCTGGGGACTTTCTTTACAGAGGCTGTAGACTCTGGGTAGAGCTACAGGCAAATGGTTATGACCGTGATGCTGACACAGTGGGAGCAAACTTGAGAAAAGCCATAAAAATGATAAGGAAGCCACAGATGCTGTAAGAAAAAGTGCCTTGTTAGCAGGTTCCTGTTCCTTCCCATTATAGCGCAATAATAATTTATCTGAGGTGGTTCAATTATTTTCCTGGACTGATTAATACTTTCCTTTTTTTTAAATTTGTCTTTTCACTTGGAAGAGGTGTCAGGTGACAAACCTAAGACTGTACTGGTGATCACATCATGAAGGCAGAGAATGATGTTTTCCTGTTGCCATTTTAAGATCACTCCCAAGACACAGACAAAGGGGCTACGTTTGGGAAGGAGACATTCTCTTCATTGCAGGTTTGCTCAGAGTCCTTGGTGCCTCTCCACAAATCAACACACACCAAACCACATTCACCACAACATGTTTGTACACAAAACTACCAAGTTAGTGAGCTTCCAAATCCACTCTGCTTGGTTAGTGATTTACATACAATTATAATATGGTTAGATCACGCTCAGGGGAAAAGTCTTCACTCAGGTCTTTCAGACCTGGGGCTGTGATTTTTAGTATTATAATGACATTGGAATGAGCTAAGTTCACAAAAAGAACATCATATGGCAAGTTCTGTAACTCCAACTAGCCAAGACTGGTTCAGTAGTCAATGTCTCCTTGATTTTAGTTCTTTTTGTCCCATCCTGCATTCCTCAGGTCCAATGGACCTTGAGTCTTCTTGAAAAATTAGTGATGTACACAAAACACCCTTGAAACATCTTGATTGTCTCTTCTAGGCCTAGTTCTTGCTCAGTGCTAACTGTGGTACTAATTGTGTGGGTTTTTTTACTACAACTGTTAACTTGTACATCCATCCAGCACACATCTTACACATTCTAAATTTCTGAGTTATTTTCCAGTGCTCCCACACAAAGCAGTATTAAGGGTCTTCCACAAAGAGCCCTGGGGGGCTGGCAGCGCCGCGGCCCCCTCAGGCTCCCTGGGCACGGTGGTCACTCACCCTGCACTGCCATGGTGTCCTCTTGGGGTACTGAGACAGGTCCCCCCCTCTCCTATCCCCAAAGCCAGAGGCCACCCAGCTACCCCAGCACTTCCTTGCCCCACGCAGCTGCTGGGGTTACTGTCTCTGCAGTGGCCGTGGTGCCAAGGCTGGCAGAGAAGGCACATGGGGTGAGCTGACTTCTCCAGGTGCTCCACGGCAGCCAAGCAAGGTTCATCCTCCTGGGTCACAACCTGCCCACGACACAGCAGGAGCCAGGCAGCATGGAAGGCTGACACCGTGGCGTGGCCAGAGGTGGTTTTTGAAGAAGCCCTGGTGTAGTGGGCAGCTTTCCACCTTCCTCCCTTCCCACCCGTTCCCATCACCAGCTCTGCTGGCTGCTTCAGTGCAGACTCCCCTCCCGCGCTGAAGTCACAGATGCTGAGGTGACATTTTCCCTCTCTGCATGGCAATGTCTGCTGAGGAACCGGCTTCTGCCAAGCAGGGCACTCTGCTCCTCCTGGATGACAACCTACTGCAGCGAGGAGCGTGAAGGGAAAAGAAATGGCCTGAAAAAAAAGCCCTTTCTCTGCCCTGGAGGTGCCGTGCCCTGCCAGGGGGAAGCTGCCCGCTGTGCGGTGGTGACATGGGGGTGGGACCGTCCCTGCCATGGGGCAGCGGGGACCCTGCTGGAGGCGGGAAGCGGCAGGGAAGTGGCCGGGGCACCCCCGAGGGTGCGGAGCTGGTGCCTTGCGGGGCTGCAGCGCCCACCGGAACACGGCGGCGAGAGCCGGGCGCTGAGGGTCCCCGGGGACCCCCCGGCCGATGGCTCAGGGCTCTGGGGTCCCCGGGGACCCC
>NW_009952444.1:179291-202060 GCF_000747805.2 Chaetura pelagica | reverse complement strand
GCTCTGACAAACCGGGGCGACGCGGGGTAAGAGTTGGGAGTTGTTTTTTTTTTTTAGGCGCGGAACTGCTGGGTCAGCTGGGAAGGGGTTGGATCTGGTCTGGTGGAAACACCCGCGGGGGATGCCGTGCTGGGAGGTGCGGTGGGGCAGGGAGGGACCCTCAGCCCCCCGGCTGCTCCCCAGCACCCCCCGCCCCCTCCTCCGGGGCCACCAGGGCGAGCTTTGCTACCCGGGATGCGGGTCCTGCTGCACCTGCTTATTACTGCTTTTTTAACTGCTAAATTAATTTGCTAACAGCGCCGGGTCCCACCTGGCTTTGCCTGGGAACCTGCTGGGTTTCCATCTATTAAAAATGCTTCAGTGCTCGTTGCTCGCAGGTCTGTGCATCCCGCTGCGTGCAGCTCCATCTAAGGACCGGGGAAATTTCCTCAAATCATTCATTATATTCGCTATTATCACTTAAATCTTGTCCCCATTCCAAAGGGAAGGCAGGTTGCTTCCCCTCCCTCCCCCCTTAGGTATAATGGAAATACTGAATAAATATTTCCCTGTAAACCAGAATAATCAGGAATAATGTTCCCATTGCAAGAGCCTTCACCACAACCAAGTCGGAGTTGACGCCAAAATCCCGTTTCTTTAGACCATTCCTCAAAAGCTTTACATCTGCCTACGTCTGTTAGAATCGGTAACTGCTTCTCTGTTTGGGTGTTTTTTGCCTGTCTCACCGTTTTTTACCACAGACGAGCTGCAGCCGGGGGAGTTCGGAGCTGCTTTTACTTTCATTTTGCTTATTAGTCACAAAAGGCTCCGGAGGGTCCCGGGGGGGTGAGAACTGAAGAAGTGGGGACAGCGGGTGTTGTCTCCCAGTTCCTTTATTCTGTGACCCCTGCTCTGCTGTCCCTGCTGCTCCTGGGCTGTCGGTACGTGGCCTCTGCTCCTCACAGCGTGGGAGATTTGCAATAGGGATTGTTTTGGTTTTATTTTTCAGGGCTGGGCAGGTGTGAATGCCGGGCTGGGCAGGTGAGGAGGATTTCTGCAGTGTGTGTTAGCAGTGTTTCTGCACTTCAGAGGGTTAGGGCAAGAGTCAGGGCTCAAAAGTTTTCTGGCTCTGCTTGGAAGGTTTTTGTGCTTGTTTTTTTGGGCTCAGTGGCATTTTCCTGTTGGTTACTGGCTATTGTTTCTAGTTCTAGCAGAGCAGTAGCAGTACTGAAACCGTGCAGTGTTGCCTGAGTTTTCAGCTAACTTCTTAGGGTTGTTTCTGAGTCTAGTCTTTGCCTGAACAGTTTTCAGTCTTCATTGGCATTAAGGTCTGATCATTTATTTGCTGTCTACAGTCTTATTAAGTGGGTAGTTCTTGGTCATCAGGAGAATGAAGTCAGGGTATTGCTGACTACAGGTTTTTGGGTTTTTTTGGCTGGAGAAATGTAAAACAAAAAGGCCCTAAAAATTGACTGATCAGACTATTGGAAAATGAAGTTTGCTTTGCAGGAAGCCCTGTTATTTTGCAGTTTGCTTAAGTTTGAAATGTTTAAATATTTTCTTCAGCTTTCCAGTTAATTGAAATGTTGTTCCCTTTGTTTCTAATGTATTTGTGGCTTTTAGCATTCTTTATTTGTGTATTGATAACTGAGAATATCAAATGAATTCCATAATAAACTTGGAGTCCTTTCCACAAGGTTCAGAGATTGAGTTTTTTAGCATAATGGAAATAGCCTGAGGAGAAAACTTATCCTGATTAAGCCTACTTTTCTTAGCATTTCACCAGGAACATTTTGGTTGTTATTGTTAGAGTAGCAAATGGGAGGCATTATAAGATTTCTACAAACTGTAGGTTTTACCCACTTTCTGATGAACCCAGAGCTACCTCACTTTGGGTGCAACCTATTCTGAAAGCTTGATCTGGAATGGGAATGTGGGTAGAGTCTTTCTTGCCCTGATACTGTGTTGTGGTGATGCTGCAGAATAACCAACTTGTGACGTGCTTTTGACTTGACGTGTCAGAGATGGGTAACAGAGCTTATGGTGTCACCAGCTTTGCTCTCCTCAGATATCTGTGTGGCTTCTGAAGCACAGGAGCAGAAGACACTGATGAGGTCCCTTCCATACAGTCTTCTGCTACAGCACTTGGTCAGGTTATGCATTAATTTGGCTTCGCCTCTAAACACCCCAGGCTGTTGGAAAAGGCACAACAGAGAGGGCTGGAAGTGGTGCTGGATTATGGGAGAAGGGGTGTCCTCTTTAACATGATCAGGACAAACATCTTGAGCAGTTTCACCTCCTGTGCTCCAACGTGGTGCCTCCTTTTTGTTTTGTCTTCAGCTTCTGGGTGTGTCTCATGCCCAGCAGTGGTGAGGGGAGGTGATGTTCTCTCTGTGCCACCTGCACCTTGGAGGGGGCTCTGAGGTTACCCCAGCACCAGCCTAACTTTCTGGTGAATTAGGAATTGTCTGTGCACAGGGGGGAAGGTCTTGGCTCTTCCCATCCAAGCATCCTTCTGTATTCCACTTCTGTTTTGAGTTCTTCCCTCAGCTCCACAGAAATCTCCCACTTTCCTTTCCTTAAACACCTCCAGGGATGGTGCCTCCACCACTTCCCTGAGTAGTCCATTCCAATGTCTGATCACCCTTTCCATGAGGAAGTGCTTCCTAATATCCGCCCTAAACCTCCCCTGGAGCAGCTTTAGGGCAGGCCCTCTTGTCCTGTCACTGGTTGCCTGGGAGAAGAGCCCAACCCCACCTGACCACAACCTCCCTTCGGGTAGATGAAGAGAGTGAGAGGGTCCCCCCCGAGTCTCCTCTTCTCCAGGCTGAACAGCCCCAGCTCCCTCAGCCTCTCCCTGTAAGACTTTCCCTCCAATCCCTTCACCGGCCTCATCTCCTCTGGACCTGCTCCAACACCTCAAGATCCTTCTTGCAGTGAGGGGTTCAGAACTGCACCCAGGACTGGAGGTGAGACCTCACCAGTGCTGAGCACAGGGGGAGAATCACATCCCTGCTCCTGCTGGCCACACCACTCCTGATACAAGCCAGGATGCCGTTGTCCTTCTGGGCCACCTGGGCACACTGCTGGCTCATGTCCAACCAGTTGTCAACCAGTGCTCCCAGTTCCCTCTGTGCTGGGCTGCTCTCCAGCCACTCTGCCCCCAGTCTGTAGAGCTGCAGGGGGTTATTGTGGCCAAAGTGTAGGACCTGGCACTTGGCCTTGTTGAACCTCATGTCATTGGCCTTGGCCCATTGACCCAGCCTGTCCAGGTCCCCCTGCAGCTTCTTCCTACTATCCAGCAGATTGACACCCCCCCCAACCCCCCGAGCTTGGTGTCACCCATGAATTTACTAAGGGTGGACTTTGTCCCCTCATCCAGGTCATCAGTGAAGATGTTGAATAGGACTGGGCCCAGTACTGATCCCTGGGGGACACAGCTGGTCACTGGACACCAGCTGGAACTTGGTGCCATAGTCTGACTGATGTGGTGGTGTCAGGTCATAGGCTGGACTTGATAATCTTAAAGGTCTTTTCCAGCCTTGGTGATTCTGTGATTCCTCTCTGTCTGGGTCAAGAAGAAGACAAAAATAAAAGCCTGAAGTCCTTTGGCTCACTTTACTGTTACAGCAGCTGTGGAAATTTGTCCCACACACAGCTCAGCAGTCCAGGGCCCAGAAGGACTGTCCCCTCTAGGCAGGCAGTTGGTGTTGGCTGGAGGCTGCTTCTTGTGCAAACATGGTGCTGGTCATTGGAGCTGCCTTTCAACATCAGCAGAGGCAGCACTCTGCTGGGATAGCTCAGTGGCAAAGTCCTGCTGCAGCCTGGGCTGGGTCCTGCTGCAGGAAGTTTGGAGGTGTGCAGGATGGTGACTGCTCTCCTCATCCCTTTCCCTGTGGTAGGAGCAGTTGGACACCAGCACCAGCTGCGGTGTGGGAAGAAACTCCCCTTTGTCATCTCTGCAGAGGTGGGGGCTGCCACTGGCACTGGGGGGTGTTCAGCAACTGGAACTCTTTTGGGAGAGCTGTGTAGTTGCGGAGGAGCTGTGATTCCCTTGAAGTGTTCCTGTCAAGCCTGTGCTCACCTGCATCTTAGGGCACAAGGCTCAATCCCACGTTTTCATCATAGAAACACAGAATGGTTTGGGTTGGATGGGACCTCAAAGATCATCCAGTCCCACCCCCTGCATGGGCAGGGACACCTCCCACCAGCCCAGGCTGCTCCAAGCCCCATCCAACCTGCCCTTCAACACTGCCAGGTGAATAGGACTGGGCCCAGTACTGATCCCTGGGGGACGCAGCTGGTCACTGGACACCAGCTGGAACTTGGTGCCATAGTCTGACTGATGTGGTGGTGTCAGGTCATAGGCTGGACTTGATAATCTTAAAGGTCTTTTCCAGCCTTGGTGATTCTGTGATTCCTCTCTGTCTGGGTCAAGAAGAAGACAAAAATAAAAGCCTGAAGTCCTTTGGCTCACTTTACTGTTACAGCAGCTGTGGAAATTTGTCCCACACACAGCTCAGCAGTCCAGGGCCCAGAAGGACTGTCCCCTCTAGGCAGGCAGTTGGTGTTGGCTGGAGGCTGCTTCTTGTGCAAACATGGTGCTGGTCATTGGAGCTGCCTTTCAACATCAGCAGAGGCAGCACTCTGCTGGGATAGCTCAGTGGCAAAGTCCTGCTGCAGCCTGGGCTGGGTCCTGCTGCAGGAAGTTTGGAGGTGTGCAGGATGGTGACTGCTCTCCTCATCCCTTTCCCTGTGGTAGGAGCAGTTGGACACCAGCACCAGCTGCGGTGTGGGAAGAAACTCCCCTTTGTCATCTCTGCAGAGGTGGGGGCTGCCACTGGCACTGGGGGGTGTTCAGCAACTGGAACTCTTTTGGGAGAGCTGTGTAGTTGCGGAGGAGCTGTGATTCCCTTGAAGTGTTCCTGTCAAGCCTGTGCTCACCTGCATCTTAGGGCACAAGGCTCAATCCCACGTTTTCATCATAGAAACACAGAATGGTTTGGGTTGGATGGGACCTCAAAGATCATCCAGTCCCACCCCCTGCATGGGCAGGGACACCTCCCACCAGCCCAGGCTGCTCCAAGCCCCATCCAACCTGCCCTTCAACACTGCCAGGAATGGGGCAGCCACAGCTTCCCTGGGCAACCTGGGCCAGGATCCCGCTCAAATGTCCAAACTTAGTGGGCTCTGCTGGTTTGAGTTGAGGTTGCTGACCCCAGGATCAAAGGCAGAGCTTCTAGATGTGAGAGCTGTGTCAATTGCCCATACCCTTGCATATCTACATACTCATGTCTGTTGTTACTGTCTCTAGGCATCTGCACCCAGTGAGGCAACTGCCTGTGGGCGTGCAGGGTGCTCTGGGGTGTCCCTGTGTGCTGAAATGCTGCCCCGAGCAGTGCAGGTCACCGTGAGGACATGGAGCAGGAGCCACCTTTGCCTTTGACGACTGGGACAGGCTGAGCACACCACAATGCAGGTAGGAGACCATGTATATGTGGCTTTATTGTGGGAAGGAAGTGGAAGTGGAGGGCGAAAGAAAGCAGAAAGAAGTTGTCCATATCCACCAAATGAGCAGCCAGGACAGTTGGCTGAGCCCTTTGTGGAGGGCAACGTCTTGCTCTGAGAGTCCTGCGCTTCCCCGGAGGTCCTCCTGCCTGTGAGAGGTGCCTGAGGTGTTATGTTGGGCAGATGGGCACTGCAGCATTCCAGATGTCAACAGAGCTTCTCCTGGGCTGGTGCCAGAGAGGCTGGGTCCTGCTGCTGGCTCCTGTCCCTCATGGGGCCCCCGTGTCACAGCTGGGCCAGGGCAGAGAGGAGATGCTATGTCCAACAGCAGGGGTGGGACAGCAGATCAAGTCACCAAGGGCTCTGCTGGCTGCTCCACAGTAGGGCTGTGTGGGTGAACAGCTCTCGCTCCACACCCATTGCTGCCCTTTCTGGTTTCGTCCCTCCAGCCTCCCTCTCTGAACGAGGATCTCAGCCTGACCGTGGCCATTGCCAGGACCCGCCCGCAGCTGGTGCAGTTTCTCCTCCACCATCCCGACTGGTTGCTCGTCACCTCCCGCCGCTTCCTCCCCGAGGTGGCCCTGCATGGCCTGGAGGGCATCACCGACCACCGAGAAAAGGTCTCCAGGCTGCTCGACCTGCTGGAGAAGGCTGGCCCTGCCACCTGGAAGCAGTTCACGCAGTACCTCTGCATGGAGTTCGACCTCCCTCTGGATCTGGAGATACTGCTCATCAGTTTTGCAGGAGAAGGTAATGGAGATGGGGCCAGCTTCTTCTGGCCCTCCTCAGACACAGCCAACACCTTGGCTCTCCATGGCCAGCAGACCAGTCCAGGCAGTGACCCCCCCAGTGCCCTCACTTGAGAGGAGACAGTTCTCTCTGTGGTGTCCAGGCAGCTACGAGCCTTCTGAACCAAGCCACTTGATTGATCATGACTTCCCTTCTGATTCACTCTGTCCATCTGTCACTGTCATCTCTGCAATAAGATCAGTCCCTCCAGACACAGTTCTTGCCAGCAAACAGCAAAAGTTCACATTTTCAGGTGTGCTGTTCCTCCAGCTGTGCTACACCTCGCTGGTGCTGGTGGGTGCTTACTTGGCTCTTCCAGCAAGAGGATGGAGGGTTCCTTGGATGTAGTGGGAACGTGCATGATCATATCATCTGGATTCCTGAATTGGAAGTCTCCTTAAGGGCAAGGTCACTTGGCCTAGAGAAAAAAAATAAATAGTGTTCTTGAGACATTAATTAAGTCTATTTGAAATGTAAGGAAAAAGGTGTGTTGTGGTGCAGGGATCCCTGGTTGCTCTTCCTGAGCGTGGTGAGTGTCACAAGAGCTGTGAGAGAGAACAGTGATGTGATGCAATAGTAGCTTGGGAGCTTCTCTATGGCAGTGATTTTCTTAATCAGAAAATTCAGCTTCAGTCCATATTTCTTGTTGACAAAGTTTATTTTGCCAAGTTTTCCCTTCTGGATTTCTTGAAGGAAGGTTTTGAAACTGCTGAAATGTGTTGCGTTGGTTTGTTTTTCCTGGCAGCACAACTTTTGGCCTAGAAGTGTCAGCGTGGTGGGTTGACCCTGCTGGACACCAGTTGCTCACCAGAGCTGCTCTGTCACTCCCCTCCTCAGCGGGACGGGGAGAGAAAATACGTCAAAGGGCCTGTGGGTTGAGATAGGAACAGGGAGAGATCGCTCACCAGTTACTGTCATAGGCAGAACAGACTGCAGTTGGGGAAAGATTGAAGACAGGCTGAGAGAGCTGGGGATGTTCAGCCCAGAGAGGAGGAGGCTCCAGGGAGACCTTAGAGCACCTTGCAGTGCCTGGAGGGGCTGCAGGAAAGCTGGGGAGGGACTTGGGACAAGAGCAGGGAGGGATGGGATGAGGGGCAATGGCCTTGAACTAGAGCAGGGTAGATTGAGATTAGACATTAGGAAGAAGTTATTTCCAGTGAGGGTGATGAAGCCCTGGAACAGGTTGACCAGAGAGGTGGTGGAGGCCCCATCCCTGGAGACATTCAAGCTTACTTTGCTTTACAAGGCACATGGGGCGGGAGTTGGGATGTCTGAGCTGTTGAGCAGGTTTTGTGTGAGGCCCTGGCACAGCACGTGGGCCCAGCTGGAGCCTTGTTGTTGCTTCTGATGACGGCAGAGCTGGAAATCCTGGAGTCCTGGCCTGCACCATCAGCTGGGAAATGCTAGAAGTGACAGAGGAGTTAAAGTAGAAAGGTTTCCCATCTGATTTTGGAGAGTGGTTCTTTCAGACTGGAAGTGGTTTGAACAGGGGAGTCCTGGTGGCACGTGGGCCTGTTTGGCCTCGGCAGAGTGTCCCTCAGAAGCTGCGTGCGGGTTTTCTGTGCCTGGCTGTGCTGCCTGGGGCTTTGTGGCAGCCTGAGCCGAGCAGTGAGTCAGAAAAGGCCCTTGACTGGGCTGCTAACTGGCCCTGCAAAGGATTCCATGGCAGAAGCTCTCCCTTGCAGGACTGGGGAAGAGCAGGGCTGTCCTTTTGTGGTGTTGCTGAAGCCAGATGTGCTTGGAGTTTGTGTGTTTGTCTGTGGTGAAGGATCTTGAGCTGCTGGGGCAGGTCCAGAGGGGACAACAAGGCTGGTGAAGGGACTGGAGGGAAAGTCTTACAGGGAGAGGCTGAGGGAGCTGGGGTTGTTCAGCCTGGAGGAGAGGAGACTCAAGGGGGACCTTCTCACTCTCTTTGACCACCCGAAGGGAGGTTGTGGTCAGGTGGGGTTGGGCTCTTTTTCCAGGCAACCAGTGACAGGACAAGAGGGCCTGCCCTGAAGCTCCAGGGGAGGCTTAGGGTGGGTATCAGGAAGCACTTCCTCATGGAGAGGGTGATCAGACACTGGGATGGGCTGCCCAGGGAAGTGGTGGAGGCACCATCCCTGGAGGGGGTCAAGGAAAGGCTGGAGGTGGCACTTAGTGCCATGGTCTGGAGATGTGGTGATGTCAGGTCACAGGCTGGATTTGATCTTAAAGATCTTTTCCAGCCTTGGTGAGTCTGTACCACAGAGAAAAGTTGTTTTGCTCCTCCCTTGAAAGCAGAGGTTAGCTGTGTTTTAGAGCCAGCTGAAAGGAAGGGATCAGCTGGGTAGCCTGAAGTGTGGCTGTGCTGCATCAGACCTTACACTGAGCCTTGGTTTGTGTCACTGTGTGGGTTGTGAGCTGCTCGCCCACTGCCTTGGGCAGCAGTACCCAGATTTCAGGAGGAGGACACTGGCAGTAGCTGCATTTCATTTCCAGTCCAGCTCCTTTAGGTAACTCAAGCCAGAAACAAGAAGCATGCGCAGATATGAGTGCCTGGTCCCCTATGCCAAAAGGGAAGCCTGCAGCAGCCCCTGCCAGGCTGTGCTCTTGGACTTGATATTCTCTATCCATGGGCTGGGCAGGGATAAAAGTGTCCTGTGTGTTGGTCACTCAGCACTGGGGGAGCCACTGCAGCCTCAGGTTTGATTTTTCTCTTCCTGGTGCTTTCCAAATGAACTTCCCCTGTTTTGTTTTCTCTCACTGAATTTCAGAAAAGCCCTGTTGGCCCTGACTCTGTCCAGGAACTCTCTCATTTTAGTTCCTCTAGCCAAGGGAATCTCCCACCCACTCTGCAAAATCCCCGCTTTTTGCTCTGTTGCTTTGGCTGGCTCAGTGGTAGGTGCAGGAAGTTGGTTTGAAAGAAAAAGCAGACAGACAATTTGGGAGTTGATCCAGCAGAAACCATTACAGAGGAGTCAAAAATTGAGCTTAAAAAGATGGTAGTAGTAGCTTTAGGGCTTTCTTCATGGGTGACTTTGGGACTGAGACCTTCCTATTCAGTGCAGATCATAGAATCCCAGACTGGTTTGGGTTGGAAGGGACCTTAAAGATCATCCAGATCCAACCCCCTGCATGGGCAGGGACACCTCCCACCATTCCAGGTTGCTCCAAGCCCCATCCAACCTGCCCTTCAACACTGCCAGGGATGGGGCAGCCGCAGCTTCCCTGGGGAACCTGGGCCAGGCTCTCACCACACTCACACCAAAGAATTTCTTCCTAGAATGAAATAATGAATCATGAAATGAGGGTTTTGTTTTCAGGATCCCTCCTCTTCCTCTGGCACTTTGCAATGACATCTGTCACCTGAATGGCCCATCAGAAGCCTTGGGTGCAATGTGAAAATACTGAAGGTTGTGCCACCACTGAGCAGTGTCCCTGGGCCCTCATGTAAAACCTGCTGGATAAGTGGAAGCTGCTGAACTCCGAGGTGCCTTCTCCAGTCACCAGATACTCAGTTTGCAGAAGATGAATCGCTAGCCCAGGTCCTCCCCATGTGAAGTGTCACAGCAGAACCAGAAAAAGAATCTGGTTCTGTTGCTGGGCTTGGTGAGAGTCTGAACAGTGGAGGCAGCAGCAAAAGGAGCCCAGGTTGTCACAGAAAGCTGCAGCCAGTTTGCTGTGTTCTCCTGAAAGCTGTGCTGGGGGAAAATGGAGCAGCAAGAAATGAAGTCTTGTGTTCTGCAGGCTGAGCCTGGCAGTGGAGATAGCAAAGTGCAGGCCCAGTGTCCTGCAGAGGTGCTTGATGTTGGTGGCAGGGGCTGGATCAGTGCTGGAATTTGTCCATTGGGGAAAAAGAAAGCTGTTCTTCATTTGTTTTTCCTGCCAAATACATTTGGCTGAGATTCACCCAGCAACAGAAGGTCCCTGCAGAGCTGTCTTACAGTGCTGGTAGCTCCCAAGCTACCCTTTGCATCTCCAGCTAATGCTGTGGTCACAGAGACACTCATGCCTCTGCTTTTCATTCAGCAGCTCTTTCTGAGTCCCAGCTCTCCAAGTGCTGCATCTCCTGGGTCATGTGCAGTTTTCAGATCTTGAAAACAAAAGTGACCAGTCTGTTCTGCAGACAGGGTGCTGCTGCTGGCCCTGCCAGTTGGCTGGTGGTCTTGCCAGTTGCTGGTGGAATAGAAATTTGAAAACACACAGCCCTGGGAATCTGTGGGCTGTGTTTCCCCCAGAAATAGCTGTTCCCTGCCCTGTTCCCCAGGATAGCAGAACAGTTCCTGTGTTCCAAGCAAGACAGATGCATCACCCATCCTACAAGAAGACTCACCAGTGAGGTGGTTGTGGTCAGTCTTGGACAATGCAGCTCTTCCCAGCAGTCTATGTAACTCCTTCAGCCAGTGCTCCCTGGACAGCTGAGCTCCTGGAGGCTGACCTGGATGCTGGCTTTCCTCTTAAGGAATCTTTCTGTGGAGCTGAAATATGTCATGTCATTTATATTTCCTGCTGCTGCTTTCTTTCAGGTCCATCACACGGGCTTATCCTGCTTTGAGTGGACTTAAATCCTGAGGAGGAGTGGAGAGGAATTGGTGATAAAACTTGGGCTGTGGGTTTTGCTACAGTGTGTAGTAGAATTTGTGGTGCTGCTGCCTCATTTAGCTTTTGCAAATCTGCCAGGCTTCTTTCATAAGCTCAGAGCCACTTCCTTCGTGTCCTGTGTAACTTTGCAGTGTTTGTGGTGTAAGTCTTTGATGAGACTGTCCCTAATGCTCTGTCTGCTTCTGTATGCTCCTCTGAATCCATAGTTGCACAGATGTCTTCTTTTTTTTTTTTTGCCTTCCAGCAGCTGTGCTGCCACCAGGGTCATTTCCTAGGGTGGGCTGTGGTGATGGTTTTTTGCTGAGGTTCTGGCACTACTGTGTTTCTAAGCAAATGAGGGGGTTGAGCAAAAGGATCTGAGCATCATTTGCTAAACCCAACATGTGCCTTGCAAAACTTGTCTTTTAAAATTAATATTGTTTCCTGCAAAGATTTTCAAAGTCAGGCTTCCACCAGCAGCTTCTGCCTCCATATTTCTGATGTCCCAGCTGTTACTGGCTGAGAATGGTAACATTTGGGTATGAACAGCTCTGTGAAGCACAAAGTCGTGCTCCAATATTAGAGAAATATTGAATCCTAGTGGTTGATTGTGTTTCCTGGGGAAGAGGGAGGACCTGCTTGGTTTCTCCGCAAAAACACTCAAGTTGGTAGAACAGGGAAGTAGCAGATCACACCCTGGCAGCAAGATTGATGTTATCCACTAGCAAAATCTGTATAAATAAACAAACAGAAGTGTTGGAATGAATTGCCTGGAGAAGTTCAGGGAGCTCCATTACGGAAGATCTTTAAACCAGCCCAGCCCCCTTGGTCACTTCTGACAGCTGTGGCATATTTGGAGGCCAAGAGGATGGGTTGGCCTCGTGAGGACCAGGCCACGTTGTCTCTCCACAGCTAGATGCACCTCTGCTTTTACTTCAACATTTGCAAAAGCAGTTCTGTAAACTCAGCCTGCATCTTCAAATAGTTTTGTCCCTCCAATTTTGTCTCTTCAGCTCCCCAGATGCTTTGCTGGACAGCCTTGCCCAGCTTTATTAAGCTGCCATTCCAGGACTGTCCTGGTTTGAGCCAGGATGAAGACAGTTTTCCTTTTACTGATTTTTTTTTTTTTTTCCCCTTCATCAAGCTTTCTTTTAACTAGTCACAGTGTGTTCTACCTAAGGCTGATAAGAATAGAATGTTTTTGCAACTGCTGGGTCTTCAAGTTCACATCTTTACTCTGCCGGCTCAGACACTACGGGGAGATCTGTGACCCCCCCGTAGGAGGCTGAGTTAGACAGAAAGCAAAACTGGCCAGAGAGATTCCATTCCATAGAGCTACATAAGCTCAGAAGAAAGACAGAGAGCACACAAGACAACTCCCTTCCTGCTTCTTCTTCCCTTCTCCTCCACCCATGGTCGGCATCCAGGCAGGACTCCGTCCATCCCTCACCAGGGATCCCCAGGCTCCAGCTCTCCTGATCCTCATCACTCTCTGCTTTCTCCAGCAGCTCCAGGATTTTCTGGGACTGTTCCCAGCTCAGGAGATGCTGTGGGAGTTGCTGGGGGTGAGGGGAGGCAAGAGGCTTCTGCACATATCTGAGCATATTTGTATATAATTGTATCTATTTTCTTATATCATTAGTGATTAATTCAAGCTGAGTAGTTTAGTTTTCAATCCAGCCAAGTCTCTCTCTTTTTCTTTCTCTCCTTCCCTACCTGGGTGGGAGGGGGAGGGGATTGAGAGCATTGTTGTCAGACCTGAGTCAAACAGTGACAAGAACCTCTCTTGACATGTTTCTGCCTTTTCACTTCCCAGGCCTTGCCCAGCGTCGCCGTCACAGCAGCAGCTCCATGGATGAGAGGGAAGCCAAGCAGCAGTGGCTGGGTATGCTCCATGGTGGGCTTCCTCTGAGGAAGGACCTGTTTAACTTTTCTGCAGGAACACCCAAATCAATCTGTTGCATTGAGGGAAACCTGTGTTTAGCAGCTGCAACAGGGTATAAAATACACAGGCAGTGGGACCTGGCAAATGCTACAAAGCATCCGGTTCCATTTCAGAGATACGGATGCAGATGGGATAGGCTGAGGGCTCCATTCAAGTGTGATATGCTGGTAAAACATTAAGTTTAGGTCATTCCTGTATTCATTTGCTTTTTTTTAACCAAATCAGCAGACATAATCACCGTTTAAAACCCGCTAAAGGCTCCACAGTTTCTCTAGTACTTTAAAAACTTGTATAATTTCAGCTCACTCTGAAGAAAAGAAGCTGAACAGTTGAGAGATGACAAAGTTGAGCCAGAGCAATTCCAGAAAAGGCTGGGTAGCCTGAGCAGATCCATGGGCTGTATAACACCAGTGCCTGTGTCCTTTCCTGCATCATTTACCCCTCTTTACCCTTCTCTTCCTCTGCTTTTAGCCTTGCAATCCCTATAGTCCAGCACTGCCCGGTGGGGACCCAGGGAGCCTGGCAAAGCTGGCAGCTCAGGTGGGCTTGAGCCACCTTGTGACTGAATGTTTTCCTACAGGAAAGTTCTTGAGGAGACCAAATCTTATCCATTCACACAACACCAGTGAGGACAAGGTTTTTCGAAAGGTCCTGAGTGCCTTTGGTGATCACCACTGTTCTGTCTGCAACAAAGAGTTGCTGATACCCTCAGGGATCTCAGGTTCTCAAAGCAAAGGATGGGTGTGTTCTGAGGAGCAGAGCTGAGCAAGGGTGGCACAAGGCCAGCATGGGTGAATTGTGGGGGTAATACCTCAGGTGGTGGGGTAATACATCAATACCCATGTATTACCTTAAAGAGATAATGAGGTTTACTTATTATATAAAGCTGTTTCACCTTTTTCCTGAATCACAGAATCATAGAACATGCTGGGTTGGAAGGCACCCATCAGGATCATGGAGTCCAACTCCTGTCCCCGTGTAGGGCACCCCAAGAATCACCCCATGGGCCTGAGAGCATCATGACTCAGGCAGGCCTGGTGCTGTGACCACTGCCCTGGGGAGCTGGTTCCAGTGCTCAGCCACCCTCTGGGGGAAAAACCTTTTCTGATATCCAACCTAGACCTCCCCTGATGCAGCTTCTTCTGATGTTTTTCTTCATCCCCTGTGCAAAAATAGAAAAAATTATGGCTTATTTTCATCTGTTCAAAATTTGTCTTCCTCACCTACCCCCAATGGAGCAACCTCTGATCAGGCCACTTCCTCTCTGAGGGAGCATCTTGGGTCTGTCATGGTTCAGGACAGACTTCTCCACTCTCATACTCACTCTGTTTTCTTCTCTGTCAGATCCAGCTGGAAAATACCAGCGTCTCCTCATTGATTCTATCCACCAGAGGTATGGAAGCAGCAGGACAGCTGGAGCACAAACCCTGCCACTGGCTTTCAACCAAGCCTTTGTCAGCCTTGTCATTCAACAGAGCAAACCCTCCCGCTTGAGAGAGAAGGCAGAGAAGCCCCGCGAGGACGCGGCAGGTGCTTCTGAGCCTGAGGAATGTGCAGGCCCAGCCATGAATGTGTCTGACCTGTTCTGGGGTGTGGAGCCATCAGACAGAACCAGGGTGATCTTTTTGTGTGGCAAACCAGGAACAGGCAAGACTAGGCTGATGCACAGGATTTGCCAGAATTGGGCAGAAGGTGTCTTGCCTCAGTTTCTCTTCACTTTCCTATTTGAGTTTCGGCAGCTGAATTTATTAAGAAGAAAATTGACTCTGAAGGAGCTTTTGTTTGACCTGTTTCTTCAGCCAGAAGACGACCCTGATGTAGTGTTCCAGCACCTCCTGGAAAATGCCCAGCGAACACTGATCATCTTTGATGGACTGGACGAGTTTACAGCTGACATGGACGTGTCATCGTCTTCTCAGGGATGCCAAACTCCTACCTCCCGTATGTCCATCCCTCAGCTCTTTGCAGACCTTTGCCATGGGAAGCTGCTCTCTGGTTGCACAGTGTTGGTCACCAGCAGGTCCAAGAAACTTCCTGACTTACTAAACACAGTAGATCTGCTGGCAGAAATCTGGGGGTTTGACCATGAAAAGGTTGAGGAATATGTCAACCACTATTTTCATCAGAGTTCCTTCAAAGAACAAGCCATTGCCCACCTGAAGAACAACACCAAGCTCCTCAGCATGTGCCTGATCCCTGCTCTCTGTTATGTTGTGTGTGTCTGTTTGGAGTATTTGCTCTTTAAACATCAGATGAGTGTGGAGCTTCCTCAGACTATGACACAGTTTTATATCAAGATGCTTCTCATTTTCATAAACAAACAGCAGGGAGAGGTTGCAGGTGATGAGGTGACTCAGCTGAATTGTAACAAGAAGGCCATCTTGGGTCTGTGTGATCTTGCACTGAAAGGCCTGGAAGAGAAGAAGCTTATATTTTATGTTGGTGATGTTCCAGAGCACGTGAAGGAATTTGCTTCCTTGCATGGACTGCTGACTGTCTTTGAGGTGAAGACGAGTGGCACTTGCCCAGAGGTTGGCTTTGCCTTTGTGCACTTAAGCTTGCAGGAGTTTTTTGCAGCACTGGGTCTCATGGTAAGTCAGAGGGTGGACAGGAAATACCTGAAGAAGAAGTTCTTCTTAAAGTCCAAGTGGACTTTAAAGAATGAGGCAAAGACCGAGTTGATGGAGAGTTTTCACATCTTCCTCTCAGGCTTGGCATCAAAAGAGTGTAGGACATTTCTCATGCTGCTTGCTGAACGAGATGAGGCTTGGGTGCAGAGTAAGCAGGACACAGTCCTGCAATCCCTCACCAAACTGGCAGCCACTCATCTGACAGGGCCTAAGGTCATTGAGCTCTGCCACTGCATGTTTGAAATGCAAGACCTCAAAGTAGCCAAGCACATTGGGAGCCTTCTGAACTTCAAGTATGAGTTTAAAAACTTCAGAGTGACACCTCTGGACATGTCAGCTTTGGTGTTCGTCATAAACTCAGGCCAGAATTTGACTCGTTTGGATTTTGCAGGATGCCTCGTGGACTTAGACTGTTTGGAGGTTCTGGCTGGCTGTAAAAATGTGGAGCACTTGAGGTAAACACGTGGAGTGCTCTGAGCTGGTGGGTAGAGGGGAGGGCTGAGGGCTTGGAAGGGCAAGGCTGGTGTTCCCTTGAGAAGGGAGAGAAGGAAGTTGTGAGAAATTCTGATCTGAACAGCATAACTTTCATACTGAAGAAATTGATTAAATCATGAATTTCCTAGAATTCTAGAGTTGTTTGGTTGGGAAGGGACCTTAAAGATCATCTAGTTCCAAACCCATGGGCAGGGACACCTCCCAGCAGCCCAGGCTGCTCCAAGCCCCATCCAACCTGCCCTTCAACACTGCGAGGGATGGGGCAGCCACAGCTTCCCTGGGCAACCTGGCCCAGGCTCTCACCACCCTCAAGGGCAAAACCCTGGTTTGCCCTTGTGTGACCTCCCTTGTCTCCAAGGTCCTGGCTCTGGTGGGACAGGCAACAAGGGCTGACTCTTCATCTGTGGCAACACTTACACACGGTGTCACTAAACCAAAAGGCAGGAGCCATCCCTTGAGGTATTTCCAGTTGATGGGCAAGTTTAATGTTAGGAGTTTCTTTAAACAGATGTGTGAGAAGATAAAGATGCTGCAAAAAAGAACATGATACAATGGCTATTAGCAAAGAAATTCAATGTTTTTTTTTAAAATTGTGTTTTGGCCACCTCCCTGTGGCCAGACCTGCTTTGGGTTTTGTTGTGTTCACATTTATTCCCTCTTCTCCATGTTTTAGCTTTCGCTGCAGGAGATGTGACAATGACTTTGCTGCTGCTCTTTCAAAGAGTGTACAAGGAATGGGGAGCCTGAAGAAACTAGAGTAAGTATTTGGAAGGTCAGAGCCTTCTCTCTTTCTGTCTGTCCTCTTCTCTCTGGCACTTTAATGACACCTGCTTGCTGTGCAGGGCTGTTCAGTGCTGGGCATGGGAACGGGTGGCTCTTCTGTGCTGGTACCGAGTGCCACGTTGCCCTGGTGGAAAAAGAGTGTGAAGTTGGTTGCAGGTGGCAGAGTCATGCTAGGTCCTCTCTGTGCTGGGGGCTTGGCATGGGGCCACCTTTGAGACAGGCTTTGTCTCACTGCCCAGGTGTGAGTCCTTCCTCTGCTGGTTCTCTTTGTCCAGGTTGACTGGTGGGCGCATCACAGCAGAGGGGATGACTAAGTTGGTCCAGGCTTCATCACAGTGTCTCCAGCTTGAGGAGATAAAGTGAGTGTGATGTGGTGATGACCTTCAAATCAGCTGCTTGTTCCCTGGGGCACTAATGGGAGTGAATCTGTGTGCAGCTTGCAGGACAATTGGATACGGATTCCAGAGGTGAAGAGGGTGATGGACCTGTTTTCCAGAATGGAGAACCTGAAGAAAATCGAGTGAGTAAAAATGGTTTAAACCTATGGAAAATAGTGCCCGTTATAAAGCCAAGCATAGCATCAGAGAGAGTTTAAATCCTGGGTGTCTCTTTAATGGGTCACACTCACTCTTCAACATGTCAGTGGAGAACATGTGGGGCATGAAGCCGGGGCACAGACATTGCAGAGCAGGCAGGGCTGTGCTGGAGGCCTGGCTCAGTCTGAGGGACACTCAGCCTCACAGTTCTTACCCAAGTGTTTTAAAATAAAGCCAAGGGAATCCCAGCACCACTGACACCTCTCCAGGTATCACAATGCATGTGCTCAACTTGGTGCCTGGCATGACTTTTTTCCTCTTCTGCCTCCTCAAGTCTCTTCTCCCCTTGGTCAGGCTCAGATTGAGATGCCTCACCTCTGCACAAGAGAAGGTGGCTCCATCCATGTCTTCCCAGCTTTTTTGTTAGTCCTCTGCTCCTGTACTCCTCCTTCTGACACTCCTAGAACAGCACAGTGCTGAATGAGAGGGACTGACTGCCAGGAAAACTCCCCAAATAGATATGTATCTTTTCAGGTGAAGAGAAGCAGCCTGATTTGTGAAGGGGTGTAAAGCCTGTGGAGCCCTCACAAGGGCAGCTGGAACAGCAATAGGCAGAGCAGGGCTGCTTTTGGAGTCTCATTGTATTTTGCATTACAGGAGAGGGGCAGCCCCAAAGCTGTGCTGCAGGCAAAGCCACAGCACTGCCTGCCCAGCCCAGTCAGAAGGGAGTGACTCTGCTTTTAAAGGTCTTTCACATACCCTTGGGCACAGTGAGCAGTTTAACCCCAAAATACCTGCACTTATTGCTGGACCACATCCTGGAATTAATTACTAGCTTTGTAGTATGATTAGAAGTGTTGAAAAGCTTGTTGGAAAGTGGGAGGAAAGGGGGAAGGTACCTGCTCCTCTGCTTCCCTGGGCACACTGGATACAGCTTGTGGGGAATGCCAGGATGTCCCCAGTGAAGAAGCTTAACATGTGGAAAAAGGAGGAAGCCAGAAGCTTTTGTGAGCCTCATTCCTTCACCCATCTCTGTTCCACCTACAGTGGTGAGAGCCTGGCCCAGGCTGCCCAGGAAAGCTGTGGCTGCCCCATCCCTGGCAGTGTTGAAGGGCAGGTTGGATGGGGCTTGGAGCAACCTGGGCTGGTGGGAGGTGTCCCTGCCCATGCAGGGGGGTGGAACTGGATGATCTTTGAAGTCCCTTCCAACCCAAACCAGTCTGGGATTCCTTTGAGGCTCACAGGAATTGTGCTCCGTGGCCCTAAGAAGAAGCAGAGGGTTTGTAAAACCTTATGTTTCTTATTTCATGGGGTTCAGCATGTAATGAAACAGAAAACATGAGCAATGAAAGCATAAATCCTCAGAGGTGCTGGTGTTGTGTCTTTGGGGATGTTTGAAATGTGGGGGGTTAGACCACACTGCTTGCTTAGGCCATACTTGGGTTGTTTAAGGTGTGTAACTGCTGGTCGTGTAAAAGGTATAAAGCACCTTCACTCTGTGCCCCAAAACCAGCTGCACACAGGGAAGGTGTCTCTGGTACTAAATGCATGGGAGCTACAGCCTGCAGAGAAGAGCTTCAATCTGATAATGCTTTTTTTGGTCCTAAATGCAAAATTCTCAAGTTTTTGAGAAACCCACTGACTAAAAGAATGACAGAATGGGTGCTTCAGGGTGCTGGGGTGCAGGGCAGAGGGCATTTATGTGGCACGAGCGTGTCGTCAGGTCCAGCAGCTGAGCTTTGTGTTCTTCTTTGTGCCCACAGCCTGAGCAACAACAACCTCTCCTTGAAGGCTCTTCTGTGCTTGGCAAAGGAGGTCGTCGCTTGTCAAAACGCTGCTGAGCTGTGTGTCAGGTGAGCTGTTGGCAAAGAGGTTGTCTCTTTAGGTCATAGAATCATAGAACCACTCTGACGATCATCAAATCCAACCCCCCTGCTGCAGCAGGAAGACCCAGGGCAGGTCACACAGGAACGTGTCCAGGTGGGGCTTGAAAGTCTCCAGAGAAGGAGACTCCACCACCTCTCTGGGCAGCCTGTCCCAGGGCTCTGTCACCCTCACAGCAAAGAAGTTCTTCCTCATGTTGAGGTGGAACTTCCTGTGTTGTCACTTGATGCAGTTTCCCCTCATCCTGTCACAGGCACCACTGAACAGACACTGGCCCATTCTTGACACCCACCCTGCAGGTATTTATAGACATTAAGCAGGTCCCCTCTTAGTATTCTCTTCTCCAGACTACACAGCCCCAGGTGTCTCAGCCTTTCCTCATCAGGCAGGTGTTCCAGTCCCTTCATCATCCTTGTAGCCTCTGTTGGACTCTCTTCAGTAAATCCCTGTCCCTGTGGAACTGGGGAGCCCAGAACTGGACACAACACTCCAGATGTGGTCTCACTAGGGCAGAGTAGAGGGGCAGGAGACCCTCCCTGGCCCTGCTGGACACACTGGTCTTAATGCATCCCAAGACACTATTGGCTCTCTTGGCCATGAGGGGACCTTGCTGTCCCATGGATAACTTCTTGTCCACCAGGACCCCAAGGTCCTTCTGCATGGGGCTGCTTTCTAGCAGGTCAACCCCTGATCTATACTGGTGCATGGTGTTTTTTCTCCCCAGGTGCAGAACTCTACACTTATTCCTATTGAACCTCATGAGGTTCCTCTTTATCCAGCTCTCCAGTCTGTCCAAATCTCACTGCACAACCTTCAGTTGGATCAGCCAATCCTCTCAGCTTGGTGTCATCAGCAAACTAGCTGAGCACACCCTCCATCCCCTCATCCAGGTCATGGATGAAGATGTTGAAAAAGACTGGGCCCAGTCCTGACCCCTATGGAACACCGCTGTGCTGGCTTTTTAAATGGACACATTACAGCATAATTGTTGGCTAATGAAAGACAACAAAAATTAACTGTAATAATTCTTTATTTTCTGTTGAAACAAAACTTCAATTCATCATATTAAGGACTTTCTCTTCGTATTTTTTAATATGTTATTTTATCCTTGGTCTGTAAATTGATTCACAAGGTGTAATATTTCTTCTTAGACAGTAGAATTTAAAATTGCTTTTAAGCTCTGTAATGTATCAACTGGAAAATTCTTTACCAGCCAGCATAAATTTGCTATAAATCTATATTTTACATACAAAATTGCTATAAATCAGCTAAATTTACTGAAAAGATATGGGTTTAGGTAGCTCTAGCTCTGTGTTCCCTTAAATTACAGATTTTTGTGTTTTCATACATCCAGAATGACAGAGAAAGGGTAGAATTTCTAAATCCTAGTGTAACAGGCCAGATTAATCCTTGGTATAACTCAGAGCAAGTCAAATTGCACCCAACTTTTTCACTTCTTTCTTGCTGCAATGGAGTTTCTACTGAACATCTTTCCACCAAACTGCTGGTCTTGCAAGAAAAAAATTAATCTCAGCCCAGTCTTGCTGACTGTGTTACTCTGCTGCCTGTGCTGCAGCCCCAGTTCCACCCACAGGGTGTCCTGTTGCCCTCCAGCCTCCTGGCTGTTTGGGTCCTCACCTGTGGCAGGTGCTACCAGGGCAGATGTCAAGGCCCTCAGCACCCAAGCATTGGTCCTTACTGAGCATGTCTACTAAAGAAGTGGCATCCTTCCCCTGTGCCTGACCTTGCCTTGGTTCTGTTTTTCAGGAGCAACACAGTGATGATACATTTTTCTGGCTCACCTGGGAAAGTTCGAAGGTGAGAAGCTGCCCTTGGGGTGATGCTCTAATCAGGGTTCTGCTGGTTGAAACCATCAGCTTGGTGGCACCATGAACAGATCCAGCAACAGAGCTGGTTGCCTCTGCCTTTGCATCTGGCAGAGCTGGAGCCACCTGAGCAAAGAGAAAGGTAACCAAAAGAGCATGTCTCTGCACAGACCTACCAGGACAGTGTCTGCCTGGCTGGGTAAGCCTGAAGTGCCACGTTCCTATTGCAAAATTTCTAAAACCAGCTGAACAGGAGGATAAATTAAGGCCTTTGGTCCTTCTCAGCTCCTGTGTTCTCCCAGCTTGTGCATGGTTCTCTTGGAAGGGTGAATTTGTCATAGAATCATAGAATGGTTTGGGTTGGATGGGACCTTAAAGATCATCCAACCCCCCTGCATGGGCAGGGACACCTCCCCCCAGCCCAGGTTGCCCCAAGCCCCATCCAACCTGCCCTTCAACACTGCCAGGGATGGGGCAGCCACAGCTTCCCTGGGCAACCTGTTCCAGTGTCTCATCACCCTCACACTGAAGAATTTCTTCTTCATGCCTCACCTAAATCTCCCCTCTTCCAGTTTTAATCCATTTCCCCTTGTCCTCTCCCTCCCTGCCCTTATCCCAAGTCCCTCCCCAACTTTCCTGGAGCCCCTTCAGGCACTGGAAGCTGCTCTAAGGTCTCCCGGAACCTTCTGTTCTCCAGGCTCAACACCCCAACTCTCCCAGCCTGGCTCCAGAGCAGAGCTGCTCCAGCCCTTGGGTCATTGTTGTGGCCTCCTCTGGACTCTCTCCAACAGCCCCATCTCCTTTTTGTGTTGGAGGCTCCAGACCTGGACCCAGTTCTCCAGGTGGCATCTCCCAAGAGCAGAGTAGAAGGAGAGAATCCCCTCCCTTGACCTGCTGGCCACATCCCTTTTGATGCAGCCCATCTGAAGACTCTAGGACACAATCTCTTGTTCATTGTTGGGAACCTGCTTTGCCCTCAGGGGCCCTCCCAGTGTTTTGCACACTTGTGAGGTACCTGGCTCAGCCTGGCCCTGAGTCAGGTAGACTCTGCTCCTAGGCAGATTCCTGCACATCCATCTTGTGGCAGTCTGGCATGGGTGGATGTGTTTATCCCTTCCTGTGGTGGCACAATCCCACGTGGGGGCAAAGCATCCTGCATCTTAGTAGTGCCTTTGAATTTGGGGCTCAGTTAGCAAGTTAATTCAGTTATACAGTGAAATCCAATGTGGACACCCCCTGTGATCCCATCTCCTGATGGATCTCTTCTGGCTCTTGAAAATCATGGAACCTTGCTTGGAATGGTTGGGCAGAACACAGACCTTGTGGTTTCTTCCAGAAAATACTGATCATCTCCCAGGTCCTTGTATTTTATGAAGGCATATAAAGGCCAAATATTTTGCTTATTTGCAGATACCTGGATTTGAGATGGGAAGAGAATAAGGAACATGTGACCCCAACTAGATTTGTGAAGCTGTGGTAAGAGAAGGCATTGGATTTCCTGCTGGTGAATGTGGTTTGCAGATGAGAGGTCCTACAGAGGGACAGGAATGGCAGCTGCATTGGTCCTTAGGGACAGAGGATATTTCCAGTTATGAAAAAGCTTGAAATAAACCCAACTCAGTAACTAAAAGTAACAATAGAAATCCCTGGCCCAGCCAGTGACTTTATTTGTTGTGTGTTGGGCACTCCAGGCCTGGAGGATGCTCATCATGCCATTAGGTCCTTACAGCCACGAGCCATATAGTTTTCTTTCTTGCCTGGGTTCCTGAAGAGAAAGGCAACTTCCTCAAAAGAGAGCTCATAGATGTTACTTGAGCATCTTAAAGCTGGGAAATGTCCCTCCCCCTCCCTT
>NW_009952444.1:179022-179248 GCF_000747805.2 Chaetura pelagica | reverse complement strand
AGCCAGGCAGCTGAAGGAGACCCTGACAGCACCTCACTCTGCACTCCCTGTGCAGCACCCAGGACAGGGAGACAGAGTGACAAACTCATTAAATAGTTTGGGTTGGAAGGGACCTTAAAGATCACCTACATCCAACCCCCTGCATGGGCAGGGACACCTCCCACCAGCCCAGGTTGCCCCAAGCCCCATCCAACCTGCCCTTCAACACTGCCAGGGATGGGGCAGC
>NW_009952444.1:178066-178715 GCF_000747805.2 Chaetura pelagica | reverse complement strand
CTTTCCCTCACCCTCACTGCTCAGTGCCAGGGCCAGGCAGCTGAAGGAGACCCTGACAGCACCTCACTCTGCACTCCCTGTGCAGCACCCAGGACAGGGAGACAGAGTGACAAACTCATTAAATAGTTTGGGTTGGAAGGGACCTTAAAGATCACCTACATCCAACCCCCTGCATGGGCAGGGACACCTCCCACCAGCCCAGGTTGCCCCAAGCCCCATCCAACCTGCCCTTCAACACTGCCAGGGATGGGGCAGCCACAGCTTCCCTGGGCAACCTGGGCCAGGGTCAATGTGCCCAGGACTGGGTGGCAGAGCAGGGAGCACAACCTCCCTCTCTGCTTCTGTGTGCTCTCCTTTGGAGAGAGAGACCAGAAGTGCCTGGGCCCTGCTGTCCCCTCCCTGCTCCTTAACCCTTGCTGTTCCCAGCCTGCAGGGCTGCAGCCTGACTTCCCAGCATGCAGAGGAGATCGTTGCCATTCTCAGGAGCTGCCCCTGTCTCTCTGAAGTGGAGTAAGTGTCTCCCTCCCTGTGGAGTGGCTGCTGGTGGGGAGCAGGGGACATTACACCTAGAGGGCAGGGAGACCTGGAGGGGTTCCAGTGCTGTGTCCTGGCTGGTAGAATCCTGATTAGGGATTTTTGATGAAGTTCA
>NW_009952444.1:174448-177354 GCF_000747805.2 Chaetura pelagica | reverse complement strand
AGCAGCCTTTCATTCCTGTGAAACTGCAGCCTCTGGCTCCCTGAGGCTGTAACCAGTGACACCAGTGAGGGAGCAGGCCTGAGGCACTGTAGGGTGTCCCAGAGATCCAGCAGGCCCTCTGACCAGCAAAGGGACACAAACTGCTTCTGTGCAGTCCCTTTGTCTCCTCCAGCCATCCAGCCCTGCTGGGAGAGGTTAGTGGAGGAAGCCAAGAGATCCACTTCAAAACCTGCACATTGCAATGAGGGTGGTCCCTGCTTTGCCTTATTTGCCTGGATATGAGGCTGCCTGAACTTGGCTGTAGAGCTCTCCTAGCCTGTCAGCCCTGGAGAATGCAGGAATATCTGTTGCAAGCCAGTCCAGTCCAGACTGTATCTTGAATTTAGCCACACCTCAAACCCCAGGTGTTTTGCTCATTGATTTGAATTGGGATCTGGAGATCATTGTCACCCAGTGTTTTCTGCCTTAATTTCTTTCCTCCAGCAGGACAGTAAATGCTCACTTGGTTTCTTGTTTTGTACTTAGGTTTTATAAAGTGAGATGGTTTTGAGGGTAAAGCATGAATTGTGTTGTCCTAGAGATAAAATTCTGTCTGAAGTTGCTTCATGCAGAGATAAGCAGGGAAGATTGAACTGGGACAGAGGAACAGTCCAGGCAAAAAAAGCAACTGTAGGAAAGGGCAAATAAGCAGCTTTGAGGGCTTTGTTGTTTATACTGTTCAAAACAGTCCCCACTAACTGGAAAATGGCTCAGTTTATCAGGTAACGACCTTGGAGATGAAGGCTGCAGTTACCTGGTGGAAAACCTTCCCCAGATCTCAATTTCAAAGCAGCTGGAGTAAGTGTTGCCTTGTACAAAACCAGATTGCTCCTTTTGTTGTGCTTGTCAAGGACCATGCAGAGATGCTCAGCAGGGATCAAGGAGGCAGAGGCCTCACCCAGCTACAGAAGCAGCTCTAAGGAAAGGACTTGGCTCCTGAGACTGTTCAGGCTGAAGTTGGTCACTTGCTCAGAGCATCACCCATGGAAACTGGTCTAAATGCCTCTAAAGTGCCCTTTCATTTAAAGCCCTTCTCAGAACTCGTGGTCCTGTGTGTTTCCCTCCATGCCCCCTCTGCAGAGCAGTGGGTTCAGGGATGCAGAACCTGCTGACCACTGCCACCAGAACAGTCCTGTGTGATTGCAGTGCCCAGCTAATTGCCTGTTCTCTTTTCCTTAGTCTCAGTCAAAACTGCCTCTCTGTGAATGGCATCTTCAGTCTGCTGAAGTCAGTAAACACCTGCCAGAAGATGATGGAGGTACAAGTCAGGTATGTAGGTCTTGATTAACCCCTGAGGTTAATCCCAAGGTCCAAGTCAGAGTTAAATTCTGAGATGTTCCTGAAGTCATCTCAGAAGGGGGGTGGGTGAAGAACATGTCCAGAGATGTTTACCAACACTTGTATTTGGTGATATGCTCCTGTAAGCTGCTTGTATCTGAGCCATCAGCTGGAATTTGGGTGGGTACAGAACTGTGCTCTTCCCATGCATTAAAGCAGTTTTAGATTCTTTCCTGCTCCCTACCCTGGTCAGTTTTGGAGGGAGGGTCTTTGTGGAGTATGATAACTGGTGCCATCTCCAGGAGTGGAGTTGGAAGTTGTCTTACCTTCCCTTGGTAGCCATCCCAGAGTTCAAATGTCAAAATTTTGTCTGCACTTTCTCTAATGGTTCAGAGAAACTGGGTCATCTGATACTGCACAGTTTGACCCAAGCAGGATTTTAAACCAATGGAGATTATTTTTCACTCTCTTTGGGAGTGTTTTGAGTGAGTGGTGTCACTAAAGATTTTGAAGAGTGAAATCAAGCATTCTTAAAACTAGAAGTCATGTAAATAACCCAGGTGTGACACTAATTGATTCCTTCTCTTCTTCACAGCCTTTGTCATGGGACTGCAGTCCTGAGCTTCACAGGAGACAGAGAATTTGCTTCCCCTCTTCCTGGGTAGAGTGTGGCTGCACAACTGGGGTTTTCTCAGCATCTTGTTTAGTTCTTATCTCCTTTTTAGGTACCAAGGGTAACACTTCACCTCACAGCAGTTCTTTCCCCTTTGAAGGAAGTGCTTTCTCCTGGTTTTCTTGGACACTTTGGAAGTTGTCCACTGCCTCCCATAGTGTTTGATTCTTCTATGTCTCTGTGACATGTTTCACCCACAGCATCCCAAGCAAAGCAGGCTGTTTGATGACAGCTCTGCTTCCTGATAATACTGAACAGTAAAAAAAGTGAACCCCACACCTCCAAACCAAATTCCAACAAGATTCACAGATCCCTGTGTGTTAAAACCATCTAGTTCACTGCACTGTGCACTCTGGATCTTGGTAGGTGCTCCTAAATCAGAATACATTTGGAGTTTTATTTGTACCCCCAGAAAGTTATGGGTCAAACCAGCTCAACCCAAATCTTTTGTTTGAGAAATGGTTTCTTGTTGCTCCAGGAGCTGTAGGTTCATTTATTTGTGCCCTGCTTGTCCATGGACTGAGCTCCCTGCATTTCCCACAGCACAGCTGTACCCAGGTGGTGAGGGTGGGGAGGGACAGTAGGGCTGTCATGGGATGCAGCCCAGCTCTTGTGGCTGTGCCTGAAAGAGAGTGACAGCCTGAGGCACATCATCTGTGACTCCTTTAAAGCACTGGGTGGCACTTCAAACTCAGATCTTTTAGGATTTGGATGTTCCATTTATTTATGAATAGTCAGGTTTTTGCACAGACATGGACTCTTTTCACTAAACATGTTCAGGCAAAAGCTGAATCCTCCACCAAACTGTAGCTTAGATGAGAAATCTGTCTTTCCTTTTCTCCCCAGTTGCCTCCATGCTCAAGCAATCAGTTAATCACTGAAAGAAAGAGGAGTTGCCAGGGTAGCCCAGGGACCT
>NW_009952444.1:146708-174400 GCF_000747805.2 Chaetura pelagica | reverse complement strand
CTGCTGAACTGCTGAAGTTGTTTTATCCTTGTCTGGTTTTGTGCTCCCTTAGGGCAAAGCTTGTGTTCCCTACTGATGACCAGCAACATGGAGAGGAAAACCAGACACCAAATACCCTCCAAAAAATAAGGTATCATGGCAAATTCTTATTGTATTTCATGTCTTATCCTATCTCTGGATCTTCTAGCTGATGTAACCTGTATCTCTAATGTAATCACAGGAGAACTGGCAAAGGCCCCTTCAGTCTGTCATTTGTCAGTGTGTTCACAGTGCCTGCTTGCAGCACTGGAAGCTCTGTGGTTGTGTCTGTGGTCTTCTAGGAGTGCAGGCAGATGGTGGGTTTATCTTGCTCACAGACGTGGCACAGAGATGGTGTGGTTGCTGCCTCAGCTCCCAGCTGGGAGGTGGGGACCTGGTGGTTACAGAGCTGGGGGTGTTGGGGAGTTGTCTGCTGAAATTTGGAGAAATACATCCCGAGCTGGACCTGTGCTCAGATGCCTCCCAGATCATGCTGTCTCCAGGACAGAGTGTTCCTGTCTGATTTGTAGACTTCACTGAGGAAGAAAGAAGTTGTGCCTAAACCTTCTAACCAGGACCTTGGGGACCTGGTTCTTTGTTGTGCCACAAGTTTTCTTTACCCTGTCTCTTTATTCTCTGTTTGCAGACAAGAGATGAATGGGATTTCCTCTTTCAGTATTATCTCCTTGTTTCTTCTCTGGTTTTCTGAAATACAAAAACCTTGTTTGCAGCCATGGGCTATTGATTTCTCTTTCCCCCTAGACTGACAGATGGTTGTTTTCAAGGCAGTGACCTACAGAAGCTCTTTGCAGTCCTGAAGGAATGTGGCAGCATCTCTGAGCTGGAGTGAGTCCTTCTTAACCCTTATGGTCTTTATCTGCAGTTCTTTGGGATATTGAAAAAATGCCTCTTGCTTGTTTCCCAGGGAGGTGGGGGAGGCACCATCCCTGGAAATGTTCAAAAAAGGGGCAGACATGGTGTTTCAGGAGATGGTTTAGTGGTTGGGGGTTGTAGGGTGGATGGTTGGACTTGATGATCTTGAAGGTCTTTTGCAACCTTCATGATTCTATGGTTTTATGATTCTGATTCTGTACAGAGACACTGGTAGGGACGTAGCCCAGGAAAGGCAGGGCCTGGCAGGGGCTGAGATCCTTTGCCAAGGAGATGTGCAGTTCTAGTGCTCTCTTAGGCAAAGGCTGCAGAGGGGACTGTTGGATCACTTAACCTGACTTCAGGTGCTACAAAAGCTGTGAAACCTTGCCCTGTCATTTTTGCCTTTGGGCCGTTTGGGAGCAAAGCTGCAGAGCATGAAGAGTCCCACCTAAGCCCAGGGTGGCAGCCTGTGTTTTTGCTGGTGATCCCACTCTGGTGTGCAAGGACCTTCACCACCAAAGCCCTTTCTTCTGTTAGCTCAGTGTGGGGAGCCATCCCATTTGCTAGCACCATAGGTGAGCAGCCCCAGCCCTTTCCCTGGTGGGAAAGGCCAACCCACACCTCCTACAACCCTCTATCTTGGTTTTAAGGATAGAACAAGGACCAGCAAAAGCACCTAGTCTATGTGCCACCACCTGAGGGTTGGCTGTTCCCTTCAGCCTGGCAGCCTGTAGAAGAGATTTTTAGCCTTTGCTCTTCTTAAGCAACCATGTCCCTTGATCTCAGCTGGGCCATAGCCCACTCTAGTCTCATAGCAGACTCATAGCAGACTCTCATAGGCTCTCATAGCAGAGGGTTTGCTTCTCCAGGACTAGCCTGTGGCTCCTCTGTTGGGCCTGTCCAGGTTGAGGTTAACTCCCGAGCTGTGGAGTCCTGGTCCCTGGTAACTGCATTCATTGTCAGTCCAGAGGGGTCACTGGTGGACATGAGAACAGGACAAGCCCTGAGAAAGGTTTCTGGCTGCCTCCTGATGGTTAAGTCCAGTCTCTGGTTTCCCTGTAGGCTCCAGCTGTCCGTGGAGAGGGGCAGTGCATGTGCTCTTGGGATTAGGGTGCCCAGGTTCTGCTTTCAGAGCTCTTGTTACTGATTATGCCTGTTGTTTTTTCCTCTGAAAATGAAATGCTTTTCTTTAAATCCCAGCCTGTCCAGTAATTATCTGGGAGATGAGGGACTTCTGCAGCTGTTTGAGTTCCTCCCAAGTTTGAAAATGTTAAGTTCTCTCACGTGAGTAGCTCCTGCTTCTCTTAACTCAGAGATGGGTTTTTGTGGGAGTATTGGTTGCAGAAGCACAGTCCACATTTGGGAAGGACTCGTCAGGATCAAGTGCAGTTACATTCTCGGTCTCTTGAGGGTAGATCCACTGTGCTACTTGGTCTGTCCCCACCTCTAGTCCAGGCCAGATTGACTCCACTTGAAGCTTGGTGGAGAGCAGAGCCTGGAGCTTGTGTGCTCAGCCTTCCACGAAGGACACAGAGGGGCCGGTGTGCAGGTGTGGCCCCTGGCTTGTAAAACATGCTGAGATCTTCATCAGACCACTGAATTTTTTCTTTCCTGGTTCCTCATCAGGAGAACAGTCCTTTCTGTGCTGGGCTAGGCACCTTTGGAAGGTAAATGCTGGGGAGCTCCAGCTTCAGCAGTAGGGTCTGAATTCAGTGTTAATCTGGGTATGTTGCCTGGCACTGCCCTTGCCAGTGCAGGACTGTGACTTCAGGAGCACGGCACCATCCTGCTTTACTGAGAGAGAGATTCCTTGTTCCTGTTGGATTAATAAGCTGTCCTCCAGCCAAGACTGCTCCAGTTACTCACAGTCTGCAGCTGTTCTTGATCTTTCTTTTTCCCCAGCATCAAGGGCACTGCCCAAGGTTACACTAGATACTGGTGACAGACCTGCTAGAGCTGAGCATCGTCTTACTGGGTGTGGTTTTGGGACTGCCACAACTGTGCTTAACACCAAAGAGTTGTTTTTACCTTGCATCCAGGTGTTTAAATACAAGGAATTCCATTTAACCATAAGAAAACACTGGTGTGGTGAGGATGGGCAATCACTGGAACAGGTTGTTCAGAGAGATCATGGGATTCTCCATCTCTGGGGGTGCTCCAGACCCAGTCTGCTCTGGGCTGGCCCTCCTCTGAGCAGGAGAGCTGGACTGGGTCATTTCCAGAAGTCCATTCTAGCCTCAATTATTCTGTCATTATCTGAGCTCTAAAAGTGAGGGACAAATGTAAAAAACACTAAGGGAGCTGTGTTTGCAGAACTCCAGCTGGAAACCCAGGCAGAAGGTGGCAAAGCAGCAGCTTCTGGGAGTGCTGGGCAGGGATCCCTGTGTTTGAGTGATGCAGTGTAACCTACAGCTGTTCTGCTTGCAGCAGCTGGTTTATTTTCTTCCTGCAGGCTTAATGACAACCAGATCTCCATGAACTCGGTGTTTTTCTTAGCTCAGTCCTTGTCTACATTGGAACACATCAAAACAATGACCATCAGGTATGGCCAGGAGTGCTACTTCTGTTTTTTGCCATTTCAGCCCTCAAGCTGTAGTTCTGGGGGAGTGAGACAGGAGCAGGTCTCTTCCAGCTCCATCCTAATGATGTTCTGTTCTGGTTACAGCTTCAGACACACGCAGGTGGTTCAGCTCACCTTTTGGGAGAGAATCAGGTAAAATTCTACTCACTCACCTGCCTGAGCCTTTCAAATTCCTCCTTATGAGATCTGATATCAGTGCTGATGCTGAGTCCCTGAGGTGTGCCAAGGAAAGAGCCATCTGGCTCCAAACTGGGCAGCGTGGTGGAAGCAGGGTGAGCTGTGGCAGTGGCTTGAGGTGTGGAGCAGCCAGCAGGATCCCACTGCTGCTGGGGCTGCAGTTTTCTCCCTCCTGGGCCAGGGCAGAGCAAATTCCCAAAGTGCTGAGTGGATGCAGAGCTCTCTGGAGGCTGAAAGAGGGAGGATAAGGCCCTTTTTCTTCTGGAGATGGCATGAGACTAATTCTGGCAGGTGGTGAGAAAAGGCAGACATGAGGCCACTGCCACCACCTCACCCCCCTCCCTAGCTGCAGCGTGGGGATCAGCTCCAGGGAGCAACACCAGCAGCACAACTTATGGGGTTCTTTTCCCCTTCTTTCCCCAGGGCCAGAAGTACCAGCAGATGGAGAAGCAGTTTCCTGGTACATCCCAAGTACCCAGCACCCGGGCAGTGCTTTAGGTATGGCTGCCCCAGCCCCCTTAGTGACCCAGGGGTGTGGGGAGGGGTGGCAGTGCCACTCTGTGTCACTGGTGTCCTGTGTGGAGCAGACCTGTCCCTCCAGCTGTGTCTCCTCAGAGAGCTGCCCTGGGTTCTGCCACCTTCAGAGGCAGGCTCAGCTCTCCTGGGAGGCAGATATTTCTTCCCTCTGGATCCCGTTGTGGCTGATGCCACATCTCTCTCTCATCCCCTTCCCTGCTGACACTGGTTAGGAAGGCCAGTCCCCAAAATTAACTGCAAGGGAGAAGGCCTTGGCTGGTTTAAGTTGGCAAAGCCTGAAAGGAATGGGGCCAGTTGGCATCAACCCAGGCCAACATGTCTTTGTGCTTTGTGGGCACTGGAGAGACACCGGGATATGCCAGAGGTGCTGGGAGAATAATTCACTCTTTGGGATAGACTTGGGATGCCCACTGCCACAGGCAGGTGTGGGAGCATAAGTAGGGTGTCTTTTGCTTGGCTGGGCTCATGGAGGTTGTCTTGATTTCTGCAGGGGAAGCTTCTACTCATACATAATAAGATACAGATCTGGCTGCTGCATGTGTCCCGTGGACACCTGCCAGTTTGTCACCCAGGAAGGCTTCTATGATTTCCTTCTTGGAAAGGGACATAGGAGGCAACATTCCCAGCCCTGCTGTGGGGGACCTGACTCAGCACTGAGCAGGGAAATGTGCTTTCCAGTCTCCCAAGACAATTTTGAAGTACCAGTGAGTGGCTCTAGGGAGGCAACACTTAAAATAATATGGCATGTTGGTGGGGTGACTCTCTGGAATCAGCTCAGAGCTGCTGAAATCCTCTGCTTGTCAGAGCTTTGGGCTTGTCAGTCCCACACTGTGGGTAGCAAAAAGGACGTGGTGGAAGTGAGAGGGTTGCTGTGGGTCTTGTCCTGAGCTGTGAGGCTCAGGGATGCAACAGGAGTGTTGCCAGGCTGGGGTCATGGGAGGTGTTTCACTCCTGAGGGTATTTTTTGCTTCAGTCTCAGGGACTGCAGAGTGGGGCCAGAGGACATGACCAGGCTGTGCCAGATACTGGCTCAATGTCCCCAGCTGACAGAAATTGAGTAAGTGTTGTACTCAGCAACCCTGTATGTCTCTCTGTTTCCCCAAGCCACAGACACAGGTTACCAGGTGGTGTCAGTTGGCTCTCCTCCCCCCACAGTCCCCTAGAAACCTCCTCCAATCTTCATCCAGTAGCTTAGATAAACCCACGTCTTCTACTGTCCTCTCTGTTTCAAAGACTTTGACCCCTCCTGAGTCTACCACCTCTGTGTGTAAACTCACAAAACACCTCTGGGGTGGTGTGAACTTCATCCCAGCATTCTAGTGCCTACAGGGTGGCCACAAAGAGGATGGCAGCTCTCTCTTCACAGTGAGCCCCATGGAGAAGACAAGGGGCAGTGGGTACAAATTGCACTGCCAGATATTTCATTTCAACATAAGAAATGAATGTTTTACAGAGAGATCAGTCCCTGGAACAACCTCCTTGGGATGTGGTAGAATCCCCATCACAGGAGGTTTTCAAGAGGCAGTGGGACAGGGTGCTAGACAATTCCATCTAGACTCCCTTTCCCATGCAGTGTTGGACCAGATGATCTTTCGAGGTCCCTTCCGATCTGGGCTGTCCTGTGGTTCTGTCCCATGTTCTCATAATCCTCCTTAGTCTTATGGCTGGACACAAATATTGTCCTCTACTCCTCGAGTCAGGCAGGAACACCTGGCCAGAAACCAGACTCCTGAAGAGCTGGTCACTCCAGGCAGGAGCTGGGCACTAAGACAATCAGAAAAACCCTGATCAGAACCAAAACTGAGTAATAACAAACAACAGTAACATAATAGCCATTTTGCATGCCCAAAGTACATCACTAACATGGTTTGATGAACTTACAGTGATGGAGAAGGAAGACTCTTAAAACTGCACCATGAATTGGCTATAGGATGTAGAGAAACACTTAGAGGTGTCAGCCTGTGAGGGCATGTCTGGACATGTCCTTTTTCAGACTCTGCATGTAACACCTCCATGCACATTTGTGTCTGGAGATTTTCTAGAAATAATGGCAGATTTTCCCTGTTTCTCTTGGCATTTGTTTCCTTGCATGTTTTCCAGTCTGTCTGGAAATTCCTTGAGTGACCAGAGCATTGAGACACTGCTGAGCTTCCTGCCATGCCTGTGCCACCTGACACTGCTGAGGTAAGGGCTGGGGTCCCTGCTTGGATTGCTGCCCTGAGACGTGGGTTTGGAAGGTGCTGATGGGTCTTAGGAGCATTATTCAGTAATTGCAGATGAACAAGGCAGGCAAAAAAAAAAAAGCAAAAAAAAAAGAGCAGAAAGTCTTTAAAACTCATTACTGTCTTGTTTCTAGAACCAAAGCAGCACTGAACCTTTGTCCTTTAATGATATACAGAGGAGGGGGAAAAAGGACAAGAGGAGAAGTACCCACCCTAGGCACAGCATCCCAGACAATCCTCACTCAGCAGGTCCCATGGGATGTGACTCCAGCATCCGTAGCTGGTGTAGGACTTGTTGGTTGACACAGGGTGACAGCACAGCACCCGTGTGCATGGGCAGCATCTCCCAGCTCTGCCCTGCAGGGATTTGCCATCCTGGCACCTGCCATCCTGCCACACTCAATGCCCAAAGTCATCAGCCCTTTAGCCTGGGAACCTGGGCAGGGAGGTGCTGCCTGGGGCAAGGGCACTCCCAGCATGTGGACAAAAAGCCCAGAGGGGGTTGCCCATCTTTTGCAAGGTGCTGTAGCAGGGAGGGCCTGTGGTGTCTCAAGAGGCTGGATTTGCTCACTCAGGAGGTTGCTTCCAGTCTGGAGTGTGTGTGCTCCTGTAGCCCTGAAGAGAACTTGCTCAGTGTGCACCTTGGTCTGTGCTCCCCTTTAGTCCAAGGAGACTAAAGGAGACTCTTCTTTATTAAAGGCTTAAAACTTCAGATCCTTACTTACTGATCTGGAGTTAAATGGGATGGATCCAGTGAAAACATGGGAAAATGTGGCTGTGAGTGTCAGCACCTTCTTCTTGGGAGCTGATTTCATTTCTCTTTCTTTCTCCTCCCTTTCAGTATCAGGAAGAACACATTTTCCCCACGTTGCACTGTCCTACTCACCAACTCCATCAACCTCTGTGAGCGGATCAGAATAGTGGAAGTCCGGTAAGACACTCAGAAGGTTTGGGCCCCAGCAGCTCAGCTGCAAAGGGATGCCAAGCTTGTTATGCTTGGAGAGCATTGCTGAAGGGCTGTCTTTTATGTTTGCTTCAGGTCCAGTGAAAATGCTGTTTTGCATTTAGGAGCAGGCGTGCAAAGTCAAAAGACCTCCTGCAGGTACCCGTGTGCAGTGCTCGGTGGCAGCTGCTGCGGTTTGGTTTGGTTTGAAATGCTGCTGCAGTAACCACATCTGTGGTGTGAAGACCTCATGGGCTGGTAGTCAAGGAGCCTGGGCTGGTAGCTGAGGCTTTGGGGCTCAATTCAGCTGCCTCACTGCAACTCAGAACCATTTAGATGTGCTGAAATAGCAGAGCCCTGTGTCTTTTTTGAGTGGCACCTGGACTACTCATAAGCATCTCCAGTGGTACCAAAGTCTGCTGCACAGAGCAGCTGAACTGAGCTCCAGCCACCACATTTTTCAAGTGTGTGCCTCATATTCTGGGTGGTCATCTCCACCTGAGCATCTGTGTGATGTGTCTGTGGTATGTGTCTGCAGCCCCTTTGGGATGGGTGGTTGCTGGGTGCCTCTGCCAAGAAGACTGTAGCATGGCTCCAGTTGGGCACCAAGGAGATGGCAAAAAGGTGCCAGGATCTGTTTCCCACCAACAACGTGCCATTACTGACCTCATGGAGATGAGAAGTGTCAGACAAGGGCACAGCCAAGGGCATCCTTCCAGGGAGTGTTGCACAGAGCCTGGTGGAAAAGCACAAGTGCTGATGGGCAGTTCTTGCTGCTCAGACTGGGCCTCAACCCTCTTGCTGTCTCATATCCAGGCTGACAGACTGTGCTATTGGTCCTGGGCAGGTGGATGAGCTCTGTGGAGTCCTGGAGCAGCGTGGGTGGCTGGCAGAAGTGGAGTAAGTGGGGCTTGAGCTGTTGCCTTGACCTTGGGCAGTTGGGCTGGGCTGGTGTGGTTCAGCATTGCCTGGGGCTTCCCATCCTGGCTCTGTGTCCATGTGTGCTCCTTCCAGCTATTTCAACACCACATGGATTAGTAATCAGGTCCTTTATGGAGATGTTTGAAGAAGCTTGAGCTGGTGGGAAGAATTCCCTGGGATTTTCATGGTGAGGCTGTTTTGGGGCATTTGTTGCTTCATCTGAGCTCTGCTTTGAGCTTTGTGTCCAGAGCTCTTCACCTGAGCTTGCCCTGGGGCTGGTGCATGAGGTAGTTTGATAGGGCAGCAGTTTTGTTTACACAGACCTGTAATGGCTGAGCTGGGATTTAAGACCAGGAAGTCTGGCTTTTTCCTTCAAAGCTGGAGCACTGCAGCTGACTTTTGGTTGCCCATCTTGTTCTTCTGCCTTCCAGTCTCTCCAGGAACCAGCTGGGAGACGAAGGCCTGCGGTGCCTCCTGGATCACTTGGGTCGGGTGCCTGTTACCTGCTCCCTCAAGTAAGGAAACCTCCTGTGAACCTGAGGTGCCCCACCAGAAGGGTTCAGCTGACCCCTCCTCAAGCTGGTTGGCATTCTTCTTTCCCACTCCTGCCTTAGGAGGGAAGGTCTGAGTGAGCCCCTCCAGGGCAGGGTGATTCAGGGTCTGATCCAAAACCTGTCAAGGAAGGAAAAATCTTTCTGTTGGCATCAGCAGGAGGGGACGAGGCCCAGAGAGGGTTGTGTGACAGAAGTTGACGCAGTCCCCTGAGTTTTCTGTTCAGCACTTGCTTGTGTATGTTGTCCTCTTTGAATACCTCAAGCTGTGAGCTCAACTGGACCCTATACCAGCCTCTTCCCTTCCTGCTGGGGAAGCAAGTGCTCCAGCCATCAGCTGCCCCTGGAGGGCAAGAGTTGGCTGCATCACCCAGGTCATCAGTGGGTGATGGTGCCACTTGGAGGGGTTTGGTGCCTTCAGCACAGCCAAAGGGGCCCAGCACCCCACCAGCTGCTCTGCCTTGGGTGGCAACTTGAATTTCACCTCTGTGACTGAGGAGCCTGGGGCCAAGCCCAGCTCTTAATACCTGACAAACCCTCCTGTCTTCTGTGTAGCCTCAGCCATAATGGGATTTCTCAGGATGGAGTTCTGCATCTCATAAATGTCTTGGCCACATCTGGAAATACCACTGAAGTCCAAGTCAGGTGGGTATTTCTCACCACTCGTTTCCAGTTCTTCCCTGCGTGTTTTCCTCTTGATGATCAGAAAGTTTGTGACCTTCAGATAATAACGGCAAGGGCCATGTTTTTTATCTGCATTTATGCATAAGGAAAAATTGTTGCAAAACTAGTTTATGTCCATTTCCACTGGCCAAACAGCTGCCAGGGAGGACAGGAGGAGAACTGGTATTGGTTAGGGCCAAGGCATTTTTGTGTATAAAGACAGAGGTGTTCAGCTGTATTAGTTGTTGTGTCTGTATCTGTAAATGACCCACGTCAGGGCAGGAATTGCACTGCCATGAGCTGCTGCTTCTCATGGACACAAGTCTGAGGGCTGTGCTGTAGGTCTGCCTGTGGCAGTGCTGGAGCTGGTCTGTCCAGCAGCTGGTCTGCCCTCAACCAGGTTTAACAGGGTCACTCCCGTTCGTTCCTGCAGTTCAACGTGGGTGCTGAAGCTTTTGGCTGGGCTCTTCCCAGGCAGCTCATTCTCCTGGTTTAGCTCTTCCCAGAACTTGGCAGAGGGTGCAGGGACAGGCAGAAGAAAGGCAGATCAGGATGGCTTCTCCAACCACCAGTGCTGCCTTCTGCCACTTTAGCATTAGTGAAACCTTGCTGGAGGTTTTCTCTGGGCTGGTTGTTGCAGGGTGAGGAGAGCTGGGCCTGTCACTGTGTCTTGCTTTGTGCACTTTGGTGTATTGTTCATTTCTGACCACTGGGAAAAATAGTCATTTTCCCTCCACGTCTTACACTCACGTGTCTTCCCTGTGCAGCTTGTGCTTCAAAGCAACTTTAATCATCAAGTTAACAAGCAGAGATGACCCAAGAAAGATTTTGAGGTAACTATACGTATATTTTTTTGGTGGTTTCTTTGACAAAGGTTGTGTCCTTCTTCCACGGACAAGGCAGACAAAACCTCTTGTCCGCCCAGCTCCTGGCACGGTGATATTTCACACTAAGAGCTGCTCAGTTCCCCTCAGTTCACTTTCTGAGCAGAGCTTTCCCATGTCCCTGAGAACCCCACGTCCCTTTGTCTGTGCACCCACTGACTGTTCCTCACCTGGGAACTTGTAGCTGTCCCTACAGTCCCTGCCACAGGACAGGGGACCACAAAAAGCTTTGCCATTAGCAAGGACATCTGCTGTCCCAGAGCATCTCAACAGAGGCTTTGCAGGTGTGGCCACCAGCTTTTTTTGGAAGCCCTGCAGGGCTTTGAAGGTTTTAGTGCCATCCTTCTTTCTCTGCAGGGAAAGGTGGTGGTGCCTGAGATTTCTGGCTCAGCCTGGACTGTTTGGCAGGAACTGACACTGTTCTCTTTTGCATCCTCTCAGACTGGCAGAGTGCAACTTTCAGCCAGAGCACTTGGAAAAGTTGTGTTTGCTCCTGGAAAAGTGCACTGACCTGACAGAGTACATGTGAGTTAAGGGCTCCTTGGGCCTGTTGGGTGAGCTCCTTTCAAAGTCCTTCACTCCACTGACCTTTGCTTCTAGATCCTCAAATAACAACATGACAGTCCAGGCTGCAGAGAAACTCTTGCATTCCCTGAGGAAAAACCTGTGTCCTCTGAAAATCAGGTACTGTGTCACTGTGCTGCTTTAGCTGCTCCTCTCAGGCTGCTCTCAGCATCCCAGTTCTCCTTTCACCAAAAATGAAAATGAATTGAGCTTCTTCCAAAGATAGGTGGTGTTGAGCTGAGAAATTCCCAGAGGTGACTCCAAGTTGTTGGTATTTCAGCTTTATTTCCTTGGCTCCTATTGAGCATCACATAAAGCTGGGGCCATACGTTGTTCTGTCTCCAGACCTGTTCCTGCCTGGCACAGGAGGTTGCTGAGTCTGGTGAACATGTTCCTACTGTGTCCCCAGCCAGGTCTCACCCAAGCCCCCTGTGGTTCACCTGGCTTCCCAAGTCTTCACTTCTCCCAGAATGTGTAGCCCAAGGGCCAGGCTCCCTCTCCTTGCAGCCAGTGGTGGGTAGGCAGGAGGAAAGCTGCTGGTTGTGTCCTCCCAGCAGGGAAGCTGGGCTGCTCCTCTCTTTGTTCCCAAGGTGGCACCGTGTTTCCTGCCCAGACTTCACTCTGCTGAGCAAAGCAGCCTCTGGTGTGTGGGGGAGTGCTGAGCACTCAGCTGGCAGGGGTGGGTCCCTGCAGGTGAATAAAGCAGAGCTGCCTGTTCTGCCTTGCAGTATAGAAGAGCCATGGGTATGTAAGGAAAGTGTCAGGAACCTTCTCCAGCTGGCTGTCCAGGCCTGTGGAAACATTACTGAGATCACGTAAGTAGCACCTCCCAGTTCTGGGATCTTTTAGCCTCATATTTTTAAGGAAATGGAATTGAAGCCAGCACTTCAGCTTGCTCTTCTGGCCTTTCTTCTCTGTCTCTGGTGCATTTGTGAGCCATTAGCCAACTTGAAGCAAGTTTGACCCAAATGTCTGGCAGGAGGGTTTGTGATCACACACCTCGGGTGGAGTGGAAAGGAGACCATGTTCCTGGTCTCCCTTGGGAGAAAGGGTGCCCAGATTAGGCCAACTTTGTAACTAGTGTAAATATTGCAAACCTGTGCAGGTGTGGGTGATTAGCTTTGGTGCTCCAGCATCCTCCTGTGCCACCCAGTCCTGATTTTAATTCTAGAAAATAGCATCTGTTCTCCCTCAGGAGTTCAGAGGCTGCTGATGTGCTCTAATCTCTGCCTTTCCAGGATATGTAAAGATAAAACCCTCTTCCAATTGGGCATGAGGTTCCCACACTGCCTGGAGAAAGTGGAAGCAGTTGTTAGCAGGTGAGAAAGTGACTATTTGTCCTTATTTTCTGCTTCTTCTGAGACTCACCATGGGATGAAAAATATCTTCAGAGTGTCTGAGGCTCTGGTCTCTGTGGGCTCGGTCTCAGGGTGCTTCTGTGCCCCATCTGCAGAATGAACCTTGCTCACATGCTTGTGTCCTTGGGGCCACCTTCCTTCAGGCCCACACTGGACCTGCACAAGGTGGAAAAATCCACCTGTTTTCCCCACCAGACCAGAAGCACTCAGGAGACCTGAGCACTTGGCAGACATGCTAGTTTCTTCAGGATCATGTAGAAAGAGGGCAGCACTAGTGTCTTTATCTTGGCGTTGCTGAAGAACAGCAGGAGAGGCCAGGGAGGGCACTTGCAATGCTTGGACCTGTTCCTGGTCCCAAGGGGCAGCAGATGCTCCAGGGGGCATCTGCTGGTCATCACAGACAGCTGGGTTGTGTTTGTGTCCTGCAGGTTGGATCTGTACAGTCCAGAAATCCAGCCTGCTGGCTTCTACCAAAGGGTTCGTGACAAATGTGCTCTGCTCCAGGAGCTGAGGTGAGTTGCCAGAAGTTGTAGAGAATGTTTTGGGAAGGGAATAGCTTGTCCATGGGTGTGCAGGGAAGTACACAGCAAGCAAGGGAGATGCCAGCACAAGGACCAGTCCCTGCCCTCTGGGTCCCCTACTCAGAGTGTTTGGATGGAAAACAGAAATGACCTATAAAGCCAGTGGCTTCCTGGGGTATCACAGAATCACAGTGTCAGGGGTTGGAAGTGACCTCTGAAGATCATCTAGTCCAACCCCCTTGCCAGAGCAGGGTCACCCAGAGCAGGCTGCACAAAACTATGTCCAGGTGGGCTTGGAATGTCTCCAGAGAAGGAGATTCCAGCACCTCCCTGGGCAACCTGTCCCAGGGCTCTGTCACCCTCACAGTCAAGAAGTTTTTCCTGATGTTTAGCTTGAGCTTCCTGTGCTCCAGTTTGTGCCCATTGCCCCTTGTCCTGTCACTGGACACCCCTGAGAAGAGTCTGGCCCATCCTCCTGACACCCCCTGCAGATATTGATCAGCACTGATGAGATTCCCCTCTCAGTCTCCTCCTCTCCAGCTGAACAGCCCCAGCTCTCCCAGCCTTGCCTCCTATGGCAGATGCTTTGATGCCTCTAAATCTCCCCTGTGCCCAGATAACCTGTGCTCTCCTGTGTTGGCTGGGAACTCCCATGGGACCTTGTCAAGTGTCAGTGTTGTGACACTTCAGTGTCTCAGCAGTGAGGTGCTTAAGCCATGGGCTTGGCACAGACCTTCCATCCTCATGGACACAGCCCAGATCTGTTGTTCTGTTCTTGCAGTTGGTCTCATGTTGAGCTCCACAGTGCTGAAGCAGAAATGCTAGTTGGGATTTTGCTGCCTCTTCCAGAGCTGAAGAAGTTTGGGTATGTACCCACATGTGGTCTTCTCCACATCTGTATTGTTTCCTCAGCCTGGTGCCTGCCCCCAGTCCTCTCTGGAACACTCTTTTGTCTGGAATTTGTCCAAGAGCTTTGTGACCTCTGCTGAGCTGTGTCTGAGTTGGGAACTCAGCAGCTTTCTGCAGTTCATGCTAAAGGTGGTTCCAGGGGCACCATGTGCATGCTTTGAAGTTTTCTCCTCCACCTCTTTTTGAAGTGAAAGCAACTTGAGACTGAGGCCTTGGCTCTTGTTTCCATTGTGGGAGATTTTACACTGCTCTCCAGTGTGGAAGAGCTTGTTTTGTCAGGAGCAGCATCAGTCCTTTTCACAGGGCTCCTCAGCTGCCTGGCATGGGAAGGGCAGCTCTGCCCAGTGGAGCACTGAGGGCTGGTGGGCCCAGGTGGAGACTCTCCTGTTTGGTAGATGTACCTCATGTCAACACCTCTGGACTCATAGCCCTTGTACTCCTGTACCCAGGAGGTGTGGAAATCTCTCCAAACTTACTGGTCCCTGACAGCTCTGCTGGCTGGGGCTTGGGATTGGGCAGCCTGTCTGTCAGTGAAGTTAAACTCCTCTTCCTCTATGCTGAGACCTGACCTTCTCATTTGGTCCTTGCTGTTTTGCAGACTGACCTCTAGCAGTGTGATGGAATTTGGGACTGATCACTTGATCATGGGCTTGCAGAACTGCCAGGCCATCGAAGAGCTGAAGTGAGTGTGTTGTTTCTGGGTGTCCCAGAACTTTCTGGGTCTTTCTCAGAGCTTTCCCTGCAGTGCAGCCTCTCTCCTGCCTGTGCTGTGCACAGATGGAGTTTTTCTGATGACTAGGGGACTTAGGGAAGAAGCAACAATTCCTGTTGATTTGCAGTGAACAATGAGTGAGAGGGGCAGCTCAGCAGGCTGTGGCAGGGGGTGCCCAGTGGAGAAAGAAAGAGTTTTGGTAGCAGGTTTTGGCATGGGTTGTGTCCCAGCTGGGGGCAGTGGTTGCTGTGCAGCACTCCCAGCTTTTTGCTCCTGGAGGCTGATCTGGAGGCCTGCACACAGAGATGGCTTCTCCAGGCACCTGCACTGAGCCATCCTGTTCTGAAGTGCAACTGGACCGTGTGTGTCACTGCTGGGAGAGCTTTGCCATCTGCTGGTCACAGTGGCACTTGCTCCATGAGGGGCTGGGTTCTTGCTCCAGAGGTTGGAGGTTCTCTTGGTATTTTAATTAGAATCCAGACAGGTCCAGTAGAATTGCATTGATAGCTACTCCCCAGGTCTAGGATCCAGTGCCACTTCTCTTCCACCCTTGCTCTGTGCTGCGTGCCCAGGGGTGCTCAGTTGTTGCTGTGTTATCTTGCAGCCTGGGCCACATGAAGCTCAGCAGCTCTGCCATCCCTGAGCTGGTGCTGGGACTCCGTGAGATGCCATCTCTGAAAAGGCTGATGTGAGTACCTGACTGCAGCCTCTGGCCTGGCTGGGACACTAAGATGCCACTGGCTCAATGTCTGTTGTCCTGGGGATCTCGTTTCCAGCCTGAACCATAACAGCATTGGGAATGAGGGCTGCTCCAGCCTCGCAGAAGCCTTGAGGAACATGCCCCACATGGAAGAAATCAAGTAAGTTTCTCCTTTCTTGCAGTCTCTCAGGGCAGAGAAGTGACCACTAGTGCCAACATTTGGAGAGACCCAGGTGTGCTAAAACACACAATGTTGTCACAAAAGCAGAGAAGTTCCAAAATGCTCATGTGTGAGTTTCCTGGGGCTGGAGGAAATCAGAGCTTGATGTGCAGAGGAGAATTTGTTCTAAGCTTACTCTGCTGCAGTCATGTAGAAAATGGATTAAACAACCACTGACTTAAATCTTCTCTGGAATCCCTTGGATCCAGAAGAGAGTTAGAGATCCCCTTCTCTCCTGGGAGAGCTCTGGACCCATCACTTCTGTGCTCTGAAAAGATCTGAATCTAGAGCCAACCCCAGGCTTGCTCTGCTTTTTGTCCCCTTCTCCCTCTCCAGATCCTGTCCCTTGCAGTGTCTGGCAAGTGATCACCAGCTGTTGCCTCTCTAGGTGTTCTGGCTGAAGTAATTTCCCACCCATTAACCAAGATCCAGTGATTTTGATTGTTCTTTGGACATTTTTTTAAGGCCTCATTAGGAGATTTTAGCCTTTCATGAGGTAGTTGAGACAGGCAGCCCTTTGATTCTGCTGCCAAGGTCAGAGGTGCCATCTAGCAGACATGAAATAAGACCCTGTGCTTTGCCTGACATGGAGCATTTCCTTTACAACACAGCCTCTCTTCTTCTCTCCTTGAAAGTTTAAGCCACAACAAGATTGGAGATGCAGGCCTGATCAGCCTGGCTGCTGTCCTGCTGGAAATGCAGAACCTGAAGAAGATCGAGTGAGTCCCCTTGTTTGGTTGGCAGCCACAGCCAGGGGGGAAGCCTGTGTGGGAAGCTCTGTGCCACCTTCATGTCCACCGTGTTCCACCTTCCAGAACTGCCAGTGTCAGGAAAGACCTGATCTAGTACCTACCACTCAGCTGGGAGGTGTTCCCTGCCCATGTGCAGCTGGGTTTGGCAGCCTCTTCTTCTGCCAGCACAGAGACTTTCTGGAGTGAAGGTCCCAGCCATGTCCTCGTGCTTCACCCCCAGGCAGCACTGGGCATTTGCCCAACTGGCTGCTTCAACAGAGAGATCTCTGGCTCAGTTGTGTCCTGGAAAGCAAATCTGGAAGCTCATGGGGAACCGTACCTGTCTCGGGTCCAGGCATCTCCTTTCCTGGGCCTGTGCAAGGATCCTGGTGTGGTGGCCCCTGGTGTTTCTGCTCTGCTTTTCTTTTCCTAGTGGAAGTAGAGGTGAAATTTGTCCAAGTGAGGACACAGTGTCTAGACAAGGCTCTCCCTGAGAATCATAGAATCATTGAGTCATTAAGGTTGGAAAAGACCTCTGAGATCATCAAGTCCAACTGTCAACCCAACCCCCCCATGCCAACTAACCCTCAGCTCCACATCCACACAGCTTTGAAACCTCTTCAGGGGTGGGGACTCCATCCCTGCCCTGGGCAGCCTGGGCCAGGGCCTGACAGCCCTTTGGGGGAAGAAATTGTTCCCAAGATCCAATCTGGACCTGTCTTAGTGGAACTTGAGGTCATTTCCTCTTGTCCCATCACTTGTTCCTGGGGAGCAGAGCCCAACCCCCCTGGCTCCAACCTCCTCTCAGGCAGCTGCAGAGCCAGCAGGTCTCCCCTCACCTCCTTGTCTCCAGGCTGGACACTCCCAGCTCCCTCAGCTGCTCCTGCTCACACTTGTGCTCCAGCCCCTTCCCCAGATCCCTGGCCCTTCTCTGGACACGCTCCAGCCCCTCCATGTCCTTCTTCATGTTCATGTGGATTCAAACTGTCCCTCCTCCAAGGGAAGAGAAATTGGAGCATCCAGGCTGTTTGCTGAGCTCTGGGCTATGCCTTGTATTCCTTTGAAATTAAAAACCTGGAAACAAGAAAAGGAAATTCCCACTTCTGTCTGGGAGAGGGAAAACTGCTCCTTCCCCCCAGTACCTGCAGAGGCAGGAGTGACTCAGTCCTTGACAAATCCACTCTACAAATCCCCACCCGGGCCCTTCCTGTGTCACTGGACACAGCCCTGCAGCCCATCACACCAGGCAAACAGTGAAATACCTTCAGCTGCTACATTCTGGGTCTGCGTCAGTCACTGAGAGTCTTTCCTGATTATTTCAGCCTTTCAGGGAACAGTCCATGTTCTGCTGGAGGGGAAAAGCTGATGGAAGCTCTTGCCTATTGCAAGCAGATGGAGGAGCTGCTGTAAGTGTGTCTTTTCCCATGGCCCTTTGGGAAGCTGGGCAAAAATAAAGGCATAGAAACCAAATCTAATCTGGGTCCAGGAAAGCCAAAATCAGCTTTAGCACTAATTCTTAGGAGGGCAGGATAAAAACTCAGAGCTCTGTGGGACAGCAGCGTGTGGTGCTGGTATGGGAGGTTTGGGGGTTGCTTGTTCCCTGCAGTCTCTTGGAGATTCCCAAGAACTTGCAGACTGCATGAGGGGAAGAGCTGAATGGGTGGTGTCATGGGCAGTGTCACAGGCATGTGTGCTCAGATCTCTGCAATAATCCATATGGCTTCAGAAAATGGAGGGAAGGTGGCAAACAGAGGCTTTACTCAGCCAGGTGTGGTATCAGTCACTCCCCTGCAGACCAGTTTAGAGAACAAACATGCCCTGCCATAGAATTGTAAAAAGTACAGATGAGAAGAAGGAACAGTTAAAATGCTGGCCCTGTTCATATAACCTTCAGATTAGAGTCTGATGGATGAAGGGCACATGTTAAAAAGTTCAATTTCAGTTTAATTCCAGCTCAGGAGAACCCAGTGAGGAAGGGTTGCTCCTGAGAAGTGCCAGTCACTTTTACTTCATTGCTTAACTTCTGCTGCAAGATTACAAAAGCTCCTTGTTCTGTCCTGCCACCCTCAGTGTCCTCTGAATCATGGACATGAGCTCCTTTCAGCCTAGTCCTATGCACATGTGGGTGGGGAAGGGGGTCACAGATCCCTGTGGGTGACACACAGCTGAGGAATGAGGCTTCACATCTCATTTCTGCTCCTTCCAGCCTCTCCAGGAATGTTTTTGGAGACAGGACAGCAGTGAAACTTGCCCTTTGTCTGCCTCACATGACCAACCTCAAAATCCTGCAGTAAGTGTCAGCCCCAGGAAAGCTGGAAATCCTGGAATATGTGGAATGGTTGAAAGGAGGCCTAGAAAAAGGCAGAATCTGCAGGGGTGCACTGCTCTCTTGTTTAGACCTTATGTCAAGTGTCTCAGGGTTGTGAAACCCTCTGCAGTGACTCTGCTGCATCAAGTCCCATCACCTATTCATCACCTATTCTTCAAGTGTTAACTGGAGAGATGAGCCAGGCTTTCTGTGTACAGTAAAATAACCCTCAACACTGGGTTTGACTGTGTCAGCTTCTAATGCCTCTAGCTGTCCTCTGCTTCTGGTGTCATGTCAGTGTAGGTATGAGCACCTTTTGTGGGCCCTCACTGCTTTGTACAGGCACCTCTGGCTTATTTTTTCCCCTGAACTCAGTGGTATTATATTTCTAAACCTTTTGTGGGGGTCTTTCCAGGACTCAACATGTGAAAGAGACTTTTCTCCTACTGATTTACAGTAGCAAAACAAGGAAGTGGTGAGCTAGAAGAGCTCCCAGGGCTCCATTAGCCTAGTGATGTGTCTAAGGTACCATCAAAAGCTGCCTTAGAAAAGAGATCCCAGTAGTGGGAGACTTTGGTCCTCTGGGTTTATTCTTGTCTTAACTGGAAAAGTGTTGAAAAATCTGCAGAGATGAGATTTCCCACCTGCTCTTTGTTCTTCAGGCTGTTGTTCACTCCCCAGGTGCCCAGAGCTGGAGCTCCTGGTGGTGCTGGGCAGCCTTTGCTTCTGCAGATCCCCTGAGCTTGCATGTCCTTAGGGACAAGTGTTGGTGACACTGTGTGTCATACTGTATGTGTCACAGTGACAGGAGCTATGTGACCTGCAGCATTGCTGGCCCCCACTGTTGCCTCCCTGTTTTCCAGACCCCTTCACTAAGACCAATCCACAAGGATCCCAGGTTATCAGCAGCACTGAGTGCAGACTCTAAAGATGTGATTGTCTTCTTGGCGAGTTAAATAGGAGTTTTTGTTACAGGTTTATTTTGAAATAATCCTGCAATGTTTCTTCTTCTGTCAGCTTGCAGCACAATAACATCGGGCCAGCAGGAGGGATGGAGCTGGTCAGAGCCCTGGTGGCATGTAGGCTGCTGGAAGAGCTCAGGTAACCATGGCAGATGCACCTGGGGTGGTGCCAGCCCCAGGGACTGGTGTCACTGTGGGTGGGAGTCATTTTGGCTGGCAGGCCTGAGCCTGTCACGTGGCTCTGTGGGTGCTAAGGGTGACTCCACCAGGGCCCTCCAGCTATCCTGGACACTTCTTGTAGGCTGAGAGGAGACAGGCTCTGAAGGTGCCCTGCCTGCGGGCAGAGCTGTCCCCTCTCCAGCAGTTCCCTGTCCTTGAGCTGGGGAGCCCGGAGCTGCACACAGTGCTCCAGGTGAGGCCTCATGTGGAGCCTCATGTGGGTGTCATTCCCATTTTCCCAAGCAGGCCACCTACCCTGAGCTGGCCAGAGACCTCGCACAGCCTGGCTGCTGGTGACTGACTCGCCAGGGCACAGCGCTGCGCTGCACCGATGCCTTTTCTTTCACCCTACCTGCTTTTCCGTGGCCACTCAAAGCTTCTCTGTTCCTCTTGCAGTTTATCAGAAAATTACCTTGGGGAAGGAAGTATCCGTGCCCTGTCTGAGGGGCTGCCCTGCTTTGAACACCTCTGGAAGATCGAGTGAGTGCCAGGCAGGCAGGGTAGGGTGTGCCGGGCTGTGCTGCAGCCTTGCCGGGGCAGGAGCAGCTGATGGTGCTGACACCACCACATTGTGTCCTCTGTGTTTTTTTTCTCTCCTTGCTGCTCCAGCTTGAAACTCTGTGGAATCACTGATGATGCTTCAAAATCACTTTCTTGTGGCCTCCGACAGTGCCCTTCGATGGAGGAAATAATGTGAGTGTGGGGATGGATGGGGAGGTCCTTCAACATGCAGGTCACTCTTGTTTTCAGCTCTTCTTTCAGCTGGAGTTCACTGCTGATGCTGCTAAGTCCTTATTGATCTTTACCTCTAAGGCCTTTTTAATGATAAATTTACTAGCCATTTAGTAATGGACTATCTTCACTGCTAAAAATTTTCTGGTATAAGTAGCAGCTTTTATTGGAAGCTGAAAGTGAAGAGCTGAATGGTGATGGAGGAAACAGTCCTTTCAGACTCCACCCATTATTCTTGGTCTTGTAGCATCTGTTCTGAGAGGCAGGACAAATGTCTTGTATTGTTCTTCCTGGTCCAAGTCTTGCCTCCATTTTTCACAAGGTGGCCACAGCTGCCTCAGAGCAAGGCAGGAGCTCCTCTGGGCAGTGCAGAGGCTGAGCTGAGAGCTCAAAGCCAACTGAATTCAGGCTACGGATGACCAGGGTGTCACCAGCTGCACTCCCACCCTCCACACTGGGTGCAATAGGTTGATCTAATGTGTGGCTTTAATGATGGCTCAAGCTTCTGGAGGTGCTGGTAGGGGACAGAGCTCCTGGGCTGAGATCACTGCTCTGTCAGGACCTGGGATCAATCTGCTGTGGCCAGCTGGGTGACATTTGGTCGTTGTGCTGCTCTTAAGTGCCTCAGTTCTACAGAGCCCTTGTGGATGGTTTGAGGGAAATGATGCTTGGGAAAGCCACCAGGCTTTCCTCTCCCTCCCCCTGAAGGTATCTTTGTGGACATGACAGATGTCTGAGGACTCAGGGCATTAGGTCAAAGCCAGGATGCTAGTGCCAGAGCCAGCAGAGCTCTGGCAGTGACCCCGTGCAGGCGTGTGATGAGTGAAGCCACGGTCAGTGTTGGGTGTGTCACTTGCAGCATGGCAACTAGTAAGACTGGTTACCACGTGGTTAGTTACTACTCCTGCATTACTAACAGCTGGGCAGATTCTCCTTCAGTAGCAGTCGGGGGGAGTCTGGTTTTGTCGGGGGGGCAGATGTGAGTTGTCATTGCAAAATGTGGGTGACACAGTGAGCCATTCTCTGACCCCCATGAGATCCCAGAGCAGCCTGTGAGCTTGTTTGGAGGAAGGCAGGTCTGGAGCTGGATCCTGTCCTGCCTTTTTGAGGTTTTTTTTGGCTCTAACAAGCCATACAGAAATCTTGGAGTTCCCCAGACCTGGGCAAAGGAGCAGCTCTAGGGGTGGCCCCAGGATGTTCAGCTGAGGGAAGCACTGACTGGGGCTGGGCCGGGTTTCTGTTCTCCAGGTGAGAGGGAAATGGCTGGGCTGAAAGGGAAAAACCTGGCCTGTCAAGAGCCCTGTGAACTGCCCTGTGAAAGAGCTCAGAGTCAGGAGGCAGCTGCAAGAGCAGGTCTGAGAGGCACCGTAGCTGCTGCACTAGTTTAACAGCACCAGCACAAGTAGGAGCTGCCCTGGGGTGAAGCTGTGTGCTCAGCAGTCCTTTCCATCTTTCCCATCTCATTCCCTGGGCCTGCAGGACTCCAGAAATAGCCACAGTCCTCAGGCTGTCATTACCCCATGTCTTGCCATACATGGGAATCTGTGGTGAAACTGAGGAAACGCCTCAAAATGAAGCTTGTAAAGCAGGAGGATGTTTCTCTGCCATGATAAGAGGGTGATCAGCTCTTGTAATCAGGCTGAGCTGGGAGGGGCTGGTGTCACAGCAGTGCTGTGGTTCCCCTTGGGTTGATCAACTGACTCAGAGTTGGGATTTCTTGTCTATCTTAGACTCTCCTGGAATGCCCTTGGTGATGGAGGAGCCCAAGAGTTGGCCAGTGCTCTCCCAGGGATGGAGAAGCTGAAGATCTTAGAGTGAGTAGTCCTGAGAGCAACCCCAGGAAGAAGAGTTGTGTTTCTGTCCCTGGGCCTTCAGTCACAGCACTTGCAAAAGGGGACGGATGTTGGGAACGACAGACAGGCTGTTGCAGTTCCCATTCTTGCCGCACGGACCGAGGAGCAGCCTTACGTGGGTGATGCCCAGCACAGAGGGGCATTTGGTATTTGAGAGGCAGTGTAGGTGTCTGAGCAGAAGCCAGTCTTTGAGGGCCTCCTGTTTGAGTCAGGGAAGAGAAACTGGTGTTTCTAGAATAGGACTCATGTCACCTGTGACCTTAGATGAGCTGCTTCCTGCAAACTTTTACAGTGGGATGGTCTGGATGGGTATGGTGCTCAGGGAGCCTTCCTTTGGGAAAGCCTGCAGCAAGGCAAGCAATCCATGCCCAGGATGGAGCAGCCAAACTGGCCATTGGGCCACAGGAGCTCACAGGAAGCCCCTTGCAGCTCCTGTACTGGGACTGCAGTGCAACCAGCAGCTGGGGACCATGTCACCAACTCACATGCTGGCCTGGTGGCATCACAGCCCAGCCCTGTTCCATGGGAGAGACATGCCCCTTCTGCTCAAGAGCTGCTCATGGAGCTTTCCTCCCCCTGGCCCTTTGGAATACATGGTGTGTGTCTTCTCAGCTGTATGAAAATATCAGTTTTGTTTGTCTTGGGCAGGGAAAACACACAGTAGAGCCTGCTTGTCCTGCAGGTACAAGCAGGAAGGTTGAGTCTTGAGGCAGGAGGAGTCGTTACTTAGCACATCTTGGCACCCACAGTGGGATCTGTTAGAGTGCTTCAGGGGCAGGAGATCTGCTAGAAGGAGGTCAGAGGGAACTATGCACACACACTTCCTGCAGACACAGGGCCATGGACATCCCCAGGAGGCTGCAGGGAGGTGTGTGGCATTGCTGTGCTTGTGCAAAAGTGGAGCTCCTCTGGGGCAGGAGAAGGAGCCAGTGGTTAGTCAGCTGTTTCCACTCTTGCTTTTGGATTTTAAAACACTCTTGGATTTTAAAACTCTCTCTTTGCTTCCAAAACAGTCTGGAGAAGAATCACATTGGAGCCTGTGGGGCCACAAAACTGGCAGAGGAACTTGCCAAGTGCCCCGAAATCCAACTCATAAGGTGAGCAGGGGTCACAGAGCTCTGTGGCTCAGTGAGGAGACATGGGGGTGACCAGCCTTGGGACAGATGTGACCCGTGCCAGCCTGCTGCCCTGGGGTAGCTGGCATGGAATAGGATATTGCAAGGGACACAGACACAGGCCAAGTCAGCAGAGGGCTTTCTAAGCCAGCTCCACCCCCTCAGAAAGTCCTGGGAAAAAGGGACTGAAATGCTTACTGGCTTTAAAGAGGTAAAAATGAAGGCTCAGTTGTGTCATGTCCCCATCAGGAAGCTTGCTGCACTTTTCCCTTTACCTTTTTTTTCTCCCATTACATCTGATTTCACTTCTGAGCTATGTTCCTGCCTGTCCCACTCTGTCCTGGGATCCATGTCTTGCACACATTTGAACTGATCTTTCCCAGTCTTTGTCATTGCTTCTCCAAATGCTGTGTATCAAACTCAACCAGAAACCTCTTGCAGGAGAGACCTTATCATCCTTCACTCATCTGAAAAGTCTCTTCTGAGAGCACCTCTGATAACTTGCTGGCAACACAGGTCCCACAGTCAAGTGTCTGCTCCTACCTGAGCTGCCTCTTTGCCCCAAACAGGCTTTGCCTTCCCCAGTGATGAGAGCAGCCCAAGAGGAAGCACTGAGGAACGTTCCTGGTCCCAGCTGGAGCTTGGGGCCTGGTGTGCTTGCTCAGACTGGAGGGCACAGCCCAGTCCCCTGGACTCCTTGGGGCAATCTGCTTCACAAGATAGAGAGGCCCAGTATGGGAAGCTTTTGGGTAGGCTCTATGAAATGAGGTAGATGGGTGGCTCTCATAAGTCAGGGTGTTTGTCTCAAACTCCCTTCTTCCTAACCCCTTTCGGAGATCCTGTGGCCTGAGGCCTTAATCTCTCTCCCAAGCCAGGTAAGTGAGTCCATCTCCATGAGCAGGTTGCTGCTGTGGTGCTGAGATACAGACATTCCTTAGTCCTATCTCACTGCTTTAAGGAAAACCCGAAGCTGCCTTCCACACCTGCCATCAGCATGACCTCCTCACCTACCACACCTCATCCTGCAGTAACATCTTTGCTGTCATTGTAGGCTGTGGGACAATCCAGTGCCCAAGGACCTCACTGAGAATTTGACAAACCAAGATCCAAGACTGTGTTTCTCCTTCTACTAGCAAAGAAGAGCCCTTTGCCTGAGTAGGAATTGCTCTCTTGTTTCCTACTCCCTTCAAACATTGCACTGATGAACCCAGGTCTTCCTTCATTACACTGAACCAAGTGCAAACACTTAGTGGTGCTTTACTTCTTTTATTATTTTTTTTTTAAGCAAAAGACTTTAAAGAATCACTACTGAGCAGACAGTGTTTGTGGTGTAACAGCCCTGAAACTCTCCTCAGGAGGATGGAATGTATCTACTCAGGCATTCAGAAAGCCAGCGGAGTATTTCATTATCATTAATCAAGATTACAACACCTACAGGGTGTTCCAGTAGAAGAATGCACATCCTCCAGGAGAGGGTGTAACATGCTGTACAAAGCTGTAACCTGTTGGCCCTGTAAACATGTGCACTCCAACAGGCTGTTTGAAAACTGTGTGTGACAGTAGGTGAAACGCCTGATTTGTAGGCAAAAAGTGCGAGCTGTGGTTTTGTTTGCTTCATACCAGGCAACTTTTTCTACAGAACTGCCTCAGTTTCCTAGTAGAAACTTCAGGACTTGTGAAATTTCAAATTATTGCCCCAAAATGATCAATACTTGCCGTGCAGTAACATGGAAAGGCTGGTATCACTGTGGCTTTCAGTGAGAAGCTTGGAAGTACTGAGGGTGTAAACAATGTGAAGAAGGCTGGGACGATGGTGTGAGAGGATTTGCACTACTGCTTGTTTGCACGAGGGGTTTTCCAGACCTTTGTGAGGTTTTGGAAGGCTGGATTGCACTGATCCCTTTGAGGTGGAGCGAGGACTCGGACGGCTTGAAGCACTGAGCATGTGGCACATCCCTGAATCCCAAAGTCTGTGTGTCACTGGGCAGTGGGTGTTGGACCTGTGGAGATTGGAAGGAGAAGATCCCAAACACCAAGTCTGGTGTTCAGTGGAGGAGATGGACTAGAGCTGCCCCCTGCATGTGTGGAACCACAGCTTGAGTTGCAGGAGAGCGGCCGCATCCTTCTTATTTATTAATTTGTGTTTCAGTGTTTTCTGTGCATGTTTGTGCGGTTGAAATCCTTGTGGTGGATTTATTGATGGGATTTTTGTTTACAGAAGCGTTTGCCTGGGGAGATGTAAGTGATCTGGTTTGGGCAGGGCAGGGGTTTGGAATGTGATGGAAATGCTGGTCGAGCAAAGCGTTTGGCAGAGGACACGTGCAGCTGGTGCCTGCTGTTCCTGGGGGAGCCACTGTCCTTAGTTAAAGATCAGCCTTGGGCTCTTTGAGATCTTGTCACTGGTGTGTAGAGCTGGGACACATTTTGCAGAGCCTGTACTCTGAAAAGGGTTTAAAAGCAACAACGAAGAAGAAAAAAAAAAAAAGTAGTGAAATTCCTCACCAGGAATTCAAATCCCTGAGATTCAAACACTGGAATTCAGGAAAAGCTCCACCAAGTGTGGCTTTTCTTTTTTCATTCAGGATTTTCCGACCTGGTTTGTAGATGCCAATCCCAGTAGCTCCCATCAGGGGAAGCACAAGAGGCACAGGAGGCACCAGGATTCCTTCCCAAGGTGTCTCGGTGCCGAGAGCTCCTCTCAGCTTCCAGGGTGACCTGGGCTCTCCTCGGGCCCGGCCTTCCAGGGCTTCCTGTGGAGAGAGGCTGGACAGAGCCTGCAGGAGCAGTTCGTGTCAGTCTGGGCTGTGAGCTGAACATTCTTTTTTTCCTGAATTTTAAACATCATTTGGGTGGGACTAAGTGCTGTGAGTGACAATAGAGTCCGAGTTTGTGTGAAGAAGGGAGGTACTGGGATGGGACTTTATGGTGAGGGCCGTTTTGTCTTCTTTGATAGCAAGCAGAGCCAGAGCCTTTTGCTGTTCCCACAGGCCCATGAACCAGGGGAAAAAAGAGAAATTATCTCTGTCAAACAGATCTTTGTTAATCTCCATTGTATTATATCCTTGATGCCACCCATTTCTGCATTTGAATGTGTTCAGATGTCATGAGAATTCATTTTCCTCCTTTACTGGTGTGAAATGTGCCTTCTTGCTTATTGGTTTTCCTCTTTTTAATTTTTTTTTCTCTTATTTTTATGGGGAAGAATGTGCTTTTAACTTTATAAATAAGCATACTGCTTTCAGCAATGCTTGACTGTTGAAGTCAGCTTCATTTGCCAGGTCTTGGGTGCTCTCCCTGAATGGCTGCCCTGGTTTGGATTGTTTTTCCTTGCAAAAAAAACAAACCCCAAAACTCTCTATAAAAAGAAATGAAACCTGAGATTTCTGCCCCCCCTGGCAGTTCCCCTGACTCCTGAAGTTAGGAAGTGTTTACCTCTATACGGTGAGGTTTGCAGTAAACAAGGCGTGCTGCAAATACTGCTGCTGCAGCACTTTGCTGGACTTGAGAGGTTAAAGGGTGCCTCTGAAATCTAAATGCCCACCTGCTTTTCTCAGGTTCTTCCCCAATTTCACGATTAGGTCCCAGACACACGGTTGGGACCGGGAGAGCAGCCATCCCAGCAGAAGCCAAGGAAGGGACTTGCAGGATGTCTCAGCATCATTTCCAGAACACCAGGTGTCAGCAAAACCCCAAAAATGGGAAGCCGTGCTCTGTAGCCCAGTGGTTTTTTGCTAAAACCGGGCTCTGGGCTGTCTTCTGACTGCGTGGGTTGCAGGTTTTTTAAAAATTGAGGTGTGGATGGAGTTGGACATGAAAAACAACAACCCAGTCTGTCCCTAGTTTGTTTCTTTACATTGAAGGCTGAGGACTTTTTAGGCCACCCTTCCCCAGCCTGCTTCCCGTTTCCCTTGTGCTGCTGATGTCCAAATTCGTGTCTGAAAGTTTCTAAGGGGAACCTGGAGACTTTGTCCAATTTTGAGGGGTTAAATGGCCCTTCTGGTAATGCAGGACAACAGGCCTTTGGGGATTGTGTGAGATGGCTGAATACCAAACCGATTCCCAAACAGATAATTAACATGGGCCATTTTGAGAGCTGTTGCTGTTACGTTTCAGATTTATCATGGTCCAAAAATGGAAACGTATCCTCACACCCCTATTGTTTCAGGCTGCCTGCAGTCTCTGGAAGACAATGCCTGAGCTAGTCAGTACTGGTTGCATAGACAGAAGGGATTTTGCCCCGAGACCTGATCTTTAGAAAGAAATACACTGCTGTGAGTGAGTGAACACAGGGTGGTGAGGAGCTGGGATTTTGTGCTGGGGGAGCCAGGCTGGGCCCAGATTTTACAGCCGTGGCTGCATCTTCCTGCAGCTGGAAACAGCTGCCCTGTGCCCACAGGTTCCACCAGTCAACGCTGGAC
>NW_009952444.1:146292-146683 GCF_000747805.2 Chaetura pelagica | reverse complement strand
GGAAGAGAAAGGGGGGGGGGGGGGGGGGTAAAAACTGACTTTGGAGAAAACAGGCGCATGGCATTTGTGAAACACTGGTGGGCTCTGCCTTTCTCCCCTAAAGTCACATTTTAAGCCTGGAGGAGGCAGGAGGGCAGGTCTGGCACAAACCCCCTTGAACCCCGTCCCTTCCTGGGGTGGTTTTTCCGCCCCGCTTCCCACTGAATTATTAAAAAAACAAACAAACATAAACGGCTTTTCCTCCTTAAAAACCAGGCTCAGCCGTTGCTTGGGTGTTGTCTGTGCTGGGCAGGGGCGTTCGGGCCCCGCTGGGCCCGGCCTGTGGCCCCGGGTCCGGTCCGGAGGGGCGGGCAGGGCTGGGGGGTCCCGGGCAGGGCTGGGGGGTCTCGGA
>NW_009952444.1:141644-145225 GCF_000747805.2 Chaetura pelagica | reverse complement strand
AGCAGGGCGGCTGGATTGAAGGCAGCAGGGCTGGGGGACGCGGGGGGCAAACGCAGCCTCTGGAGCCGGGCACCGCAAGCAGGGTGGGACCGGAGACAAGAGGTGAGCCGAGGGGCTGAGCTTCGGTGGCAGAAGCGTCTCTGAAGGGCTGGGTCCTGGGGGGGACCCTCCGGGAGGCTGAGCTCCTTCTTGGGAAGGAATTGTAGGACCCTTGTGAACCTCAAGTTCCCCAGATTTGAAGCCTCCTGGAGATGCACTTGAATCTTGCTGGAGAAGCTGGAGTCAGAATTAGGCTGTTGGGAGCAGAGCCCAGGGGTGCTCGGGTCTGTTACTGCTGATCTGTTGGTACTGGGGGCTTTGGTGATGGTGTGGGACAGCTCTGTGCTTTTCTGGGGTCAGAAAATGTTTTATTAGGGGCCAGAAATCACATCCCGTTGAAGCCCATTGTGGGGCAGAGAGGGAGGATGGCTGGGAATAAATGCTTGGGGCATGTGGAAAGGATCTGTTTTGAAGAACTGAGTTGGTGGGAGATGTTTCCCTGGAGTTGTCTCCGGGAAGTGCTTCATTTGCTTTGGTTACTGCTCTGTGATCTCCTGGGGCAGACATTTTCTGGAGATGTATCTTTATGTTTCTCTGCTGTTGCCTCTGGAGCATCCTAGCCGGGATAATGTGGAGGGAAGGCATGCAGTAAGGCTTCCAGGTGTCACCCAAAGTGCCCCTGCCAGCAGCCTCCAGCACTTGACCTGGGCAACCAGGCAGTCCTGGAGCTGCTCTCCCAGAGCCCAGCGTCCCTCAGCACCCCGGGGAGGGGTTTGCTGGCAGCCTGCCCCCACCAGCAGGACCTGGTCTGGTCCCAGTTTGCATCCTGTACGACCGCTGGTGCTCAAGACTCTGGCTGTGATGCCTCTCTCTCCCTGCTGCCTCTCTGAGCTCAGTCTAGAGAGAAATGAGATCGCCTAGATCTGGACCAGCACGTTGTGCCCTGGAGACATCCAGGGTCTGTGCTGGCAGACAAGGGACCCTGTGCCAGTTCCTCACAAGCTGGTGCAGTTTGTGAAGCTGTTGCCTGTGGGGCTCAGGGGACCTCGGTGCCTGGCCAGTCTATGCTGGAGCACTGGGGTTTCCAGTGTGGAAAAACCCTCTTAGGTAAAGTTCAGGTGCTGGAGCTGAGCTGTGAGTGAAGATGCCCTAGGGGGATGTCTCTGTCATCCGTTCTGTCCTTCTCCCAGTGATCCAGCTTCCTGGTGCTGGAGCAGCCACTAGCTACCCTGTGGTTTCTTTCCCAGTCTGCCCAGTTGTATCCTGGAACTGTGTTGGCTTCGTTTGCCTTTTAGCAGTCTGGGTGTGTGCTGGGAGGAGTCTGGGAGGAGTAACTCCTGCTCCCGTTACCCCCCCCGGTGGAAAGAGTTCCCGCTGACTTCATGGAACCTCTGCCCGGGAGGGCTGGTCCGAGCTGCCCACGCGCCCTCAATCAGGGCTTGTTCTGCGGGAGCCGAGAACGTCAGACCTGGTGAAGTGATGAAAAAGCGTCGTTTGCAGTGGCTGTCCTGGTCAGGGCTTCCAGCTCTCATAAGGAGCTCTTTGTGTGAGAGCCTTGGCTTGCGTTCAGGGGCAGGCTGGGGGGAGAGGAAAAGGTAAATGTTCTGGCCCGGTGGAGCAGCCAGGTGTTGGGAACGGTGCTCCTGGCAGGATGCAAAACCTCAAGGTGGTGTGAAAAAAATGAATGGAATGCTTCCCCCCCGCCCCTCCCCTTTTTTTTCCCCCCCCCGATCTTACAGTTTGTCTTTAAAACCTCTGTAAAATATTTGTTGGGGAAGCTGAGTCATCACTTTTTGCTGCTTTGGCTCAGTTTCCTGGCTGCTGGCTGTGTGAGGTTACTGCTTTGGATCACAGGAGCAGGGGAAAAAGTAATTCCCGGGAACTCAGGTGAGCTTGGGGATCATAACAACATTGTTAAATTATCAGAAACACAAACAAGTGTGGTACTTAGCACGAAGGTCTCCACTTGTTGTTTGCCTGCTCCTTTAGCTGAGGCTTTGGATTTGAGAGCTGTCAGACATTCTGCCTTTAGCCAGCAGGAAAAAGCTCATGTCTCAAATACTTGCCTGTTCCCCAGCCCTGGATTTTCCATCATCACTGAGTTCCAGAAGCTGAGGGTTCAGGAAAAAACAGGAGCTGTTGTGAGGCTGGTTTTTAAAAATGAGACAAGCTGGGAACACAAGTTTTGTTGTTGAACAGCAAGCCCAGGGCCACACAGCCATTGAAACCGAGTTTCTGTTCCTTCCGGTGGTGTCTAAAGCTGTTGGGAGGGGGTCAGGAATATATCAGGTGTAATACTCATTATAAACTGCCACATTTTGTTGTCAGAGCAGCCTGGGGATCAGGTCAGGAGAGCCAAATCCCAGATTGAATCTTGCCAGGGATGTAAAGAGCAATAAAAAAAGCTTCTATAGGTATGTTGGGGATAAAAGGACAACCAAGGAAAAGCCCTCTCCTGAAGGAAACAGGAGACCTAGCTATGCAGGATATTGAGAAGCCTGAGGTTCTCAAGGACTTCTTTGCATGAGTCTTCTCTGGCAAGTGCTCCAGCCTCATTGCAAAGGCCACAGCAGGCGAAAGCAGGGACTGGGAGAATGAAGCACCCCCCACTGTAGGAGAAGCAGAGTTTCATTATCATCTAAAGAACCTGAAGGTGCACAAGTCTATGGGAAATGATGGGGTCCATCCATAGGTCCTGAGGGAGCTGGCAGATGCAGTTGCTGAGCCTCTGTCCATCACATCTGAGAGGTCATGGCAGTCTGGTGAGGTTCCTGGATTGGAAAAAAGGGAACATAGCCCCTGTTTTTAAAAAGGGGAAAAAGGAAGACCCAGGAACTACAGGCCAGTCAGTCTCACCTCTGCCCAGGTGATCCTCCTGGAAAATCTGCTAAGGCACATGGGAAATAAGGAGGTGATTGCTGACAGCCAACATGGCTTCACTAAGGGCAAGTCATGCCTGACCAGTCTGGTGGCCTTCGACAAGGCTACAGAGATGGTGGATGGAGGCAGAGCAACTGATGCCATCTATCTGGATTTGTGCAAGGCTTTTGACACTGTCCCACATGACATCCTGGTCTGCAAACTGACAAGACATGGATTTGACAGGTGGACCACTCAGTGGATAAGAAATTGGCTGGGTGGCCCCACCCACAGAGTTGTGGTCGATGGTTCAGTGTCCCAGTGGAGGCAGGTGCCGAATGGTGTCCCTTGGGTCAGTGTTTGGGTCAGTGCTGTTCAACATCTTTGTTGGATACATGAACAGTAGGATTGAGTGTTTCCTCAGCAGGTTTGCTGACTATACCAAGCTGTGTGGAGTAGCTGCCACCCTAAGGGAAGGGATGCCATGTAGAGGGTCCTTGACAGGCTGGAGAGGTGGGCAGTGCCAACCTCATGGGGTTCAACAAGGCCGAGTGCAGGGTCCTGTCCCTGGGTTGGCACAACCCCCGGCACAAATACAGACTGGGGGGAGAATGGCTGGAGAGCAGCACCAAGGAGAGGGACTTGGGGTGGGAGGAGATGAGAAGCTGGACATGAGCCCCCAG
>NW_009952444.1:139304-141335 GCF_000747805.2 Chaetura pelagica | reverse complement strand
CCCCCCCCCGATCTTACAGTTTGTCTTTAAAACCTCTGTAAAATATTTGTTGGGGAAGCTGAGTCATCACTTTTTGCTGCTTTGGCTCAGTTTCCTGGCTGCTGGCTGTGTGAGGTTACTGCTTTGGATCACAGGAGCAGGGGAAAAAGTAATTCCCGGGAACTCAGGTGAGCTTGGGGATCATAACAACATTGTTAAATTATCAGAAACACAAACAAGTGTGGTACTTAGCACGAAGGTCTCCACTTGTTGTTTGCCTGCTCCTTTAGCTGAGGCTTTGGATTTGAGAGCTGTCAGACATTCTGCCTTTAGCCAGCAGGAAAAAGCTCATGTCTCAAATACTTGCCTGTTCCCCAGCCCTGGATTTTCCATCATCACTGAGTTCCAGAAGCTGAGGGTTCAGGAAAAAACAGGAGCTGTTGTGAGGCTGGTTTTTAAAAATGAGACAAGCTGGGAACACAAGTTTTGTTGTTGAACAGCAAGCCCAGGGCCACACAGCCATTGAAACCGAGTTTCTGTTCCTTCCGGTGGTGTCTAAAGCTGTTGGGAGGGGGTCAGGAATATATCAGGTGTAATACTCATTATAAACTGCCACATTTTGTTGTCAGAGCAGCCTGGGGATCAGGTCAGGAGAGCCAAATCCCAGATTGAATCTTGCCAGGGATGTAAAGAGCAATAAAAAAAGCTTCTATAGGTATGTTGGGGATAAAAGGACAACCAAGGAAAAGCCCTCTCCTGAAGGAAACAGGAGACCTAGCTATGCAGGATATTGAGAAGCCTGAGGTTCTCAAGGACTTCTTTGCATGAGTCTTCTCTGGCAAGTGCTCCAGCCTCATTGCAAAGGCCACAGCAGGCGAAAGCAGGGACTGGGAGAATGAAGCACCCCCCACTGTAGGAGAAGCAGAGTTTCATTATCATCTAAAGAACCTGAAGGTGCACAAGTCTATGGGAAATGATGGGGTCCATCCATAGGTCCTGAGGGAGCTGGCAGAATGGAAGTTATGATACAGAGCTGAATCTGGGTTTCAGCATGGTCTTATTGGTTGCACGGTTTTGCATGTCTAAATCCAGCACTGAAATAAAAGCTACTGTAGACTTGATTGAAGAATAGTAAGATTTAGGCCCCTGAATGCTTAAGTTATTTATGAAAATAGGACAGATCAGCTGAGTTGGTGAGTCTGCAGGGCTGAAGGTGTTTTAAGGAGTCCAGCATATTTTATGATAAGCTTTCATCTTTAGCAATTGCCTGTAGCAATGAAGCTTCTGAGGAAAGGCTTTATGTAGCATGATAGCTACAAATGTAAAATTAAACTACAACTATTTCTACAATATTTTTTCTGGTAAAATGAAGCACTGTCAATATCACATCTTGCATCTGTGCTCTGCTATGTAAAATGTAAAAAGCATTTGGCTGGGTGGCCCCACCCACAGAGTTGTGGTCGATGGTTCAGTGTCCCAGTGGAGGCAGGTGCCGAATGGTGTCCCTTGGGTCAGTGTTTGGGTCAGTGCTGTTCAACATCTTTGTTGGATACATGAACAGTAGGATTGAGTGTTTCCTCAGCAGGTTTGCTGACTATACCAAGCTGTGTGGAGTAGCTGCCACCCTAAGGGAAGGGATGCCATGTAGAGGGTCCTTGACAGGCTGGAGAGGTGGGCAGTGCCAACCTCATGGGGTTCAACAAGGCCGAGTGCAGGGTCCTGTCCCTGGGTTGGCACAACCCCCGGCACAAATACAGACTGGGGGGAGAATGGCTGGAGAGCAGCACCAAGGAGAAGGACTTGGGGTGGGAGGAGATGAGAAGCTGGACATGAGCCCCCAGTGAGGGCTGAGCGTGGCACTTAACTGCCTGGTAACGGGTACTTATGTTATCAGGGAAGGGCTCTGAAGCTCTGGCTGCTGTGGGGATGAGATGGACCCGCACTGCCCGCTTGTCCTCCCTCGGGGCTGCTGCTGGGACCTTGCTGATGTGCGGGGTCGGGTCTGTCTGTGCGGGGTCGGGTCTTTCTGTGCGGGGTCGGGTCTTTCTGTGC
>NW_009952444.1:135550-138693 GCF_000747805.2 Chaetura pelagica | reverse complement strand
CTCGGGACATGCAGGGAGCTCGGGACATGCAGGGAGCAGGGGACATGCAGCCGTGCTGGGCTGTGCCTCCTGCAGAGCCTGGTTCTCTGGCCCCAGCCATCCGAGCCCGTCTGTTTTCTCTCCGCTTTAGCGGCAATTACTTCGCTGCGTGTTTTGCCACGGTCTGGCCGCGCAGCGCTCCCAGCACACAGTCTGGCAGCTCCTTGGGCCCTGCCGTTCACGTCACCCCCGGGCCGGGTGCGGAGCAGCCAGTTTTGGTTTCGCTTGCCCGCCCGGAGCCTTCCCCTCCCTGCGCGGCCCCGCGGGCTCCCGGCTCTGCGGCTCCTCGGGGCTCCAGGTTTCCGGGGGAGTGGCTTCAGCTGCCGTGGGGACAGGGTAGTGACACCTCAGGCTTCGTGCCGAGTGGGCTGGAGAAGGAATGCTGCTGCCCTTCGTGCCCCCAGGGCCAGGGCCGGCTCTTCGCGGGCCGGTGCCGGAAGGACGGGAAGGTTTTTGGTGTCGGTGCCGTGTCCCTGGAGTCCCGAGAGCTCCAGTTTCGGTGTCTCTGTTGGTGTGAGTCCCTCTGCCAGGGCGTGGGTCCTGCTGGGCACGGGAGGAGGGCCGGCCTCCCCCCGGGGGACGCTGGCACAGGGTCAGATGGGTGCAGGGGCTCTTGCTGTCCCCATGTCCTTGTCCCCGGACAAGCCACAGGGCCCAGGACAGAGAAGCCCCCAGGACCTCCAGTTTCTGCTTGGCTGGAGGAACAGTCAGGGGAGCAGGTTCAGGTGGTCCCATGGGGACAAGTGGGGGGACCCTGAGCTGCCTGGGCTCAGGGCTGGACAGGGGACATGCTTTGGGGTGGCTTTTCAGGTGATGTTGTTTTCAAAAGAAGACGAGCACTGACAAGCTCGGTCCTTACAGGCAGCACAGGGAGGCCCTGGGCCTGGGCCTGGGCTGGGGGGGATGTTACTCCATCCATCCAGCTTCTTCAGAGCATCTTCCCTTGTTCCAGCTGCCTCCAGCCCTCTTCATGGTCTGAAATCCCAACAGGAGGTGGACGGCCTTGGCTTGAACCCCTGAGTGGGGGTGAGGGGGACAGCACAGAGCAGCTTTGCCCAAGTTGGTCTGTAGAAAGCAGGGAACAGTGGCCCTGTCCTCTCCAGCCCTGGTGGGATGGCTGCGTGCCACAGCTGAGGTCAGGGCCACAGTCAGAACTCCTCTGCCAGAGTGATGAGCCATCAGTAATGAAGTCTCCTGATCCCCTTTCCCCTCAGGGCCTCACGTACATCAGCAGGTGTGGCTGCACTGGTGCTGCAGTGCCATAGATGATGCTGTTGTGGGACCTGTCACTGCCCAGACCCTGCAGAGCACTGGGAAGGCTGATGCTCCAGCACCTTCGTATGGATGGAGAGTTGTCCCTGTGTGTTCCACAGGATGCCCTGGGATATGGCAGTCAGGCAGGGGTTGCTCCTGTCCCCCAGCCTGGCCCCTGCCCACTGGCTGCTGGGTCGAGCACCTGGCTGGGGCTGGGCTCTCAGGGGGTGCCCCTGGGCCACCCAGCAGTGGCACCCATAGGTGGGACAGGCTGTGTCCTCCTCTGTGTGCTCCTCTCCTCCCACCATGTGGCTCCTTCAAGCCAGCCAGCTGCCTGGGGGTGCCCGGAGGCAGGGCTGCAGTGTCCCCCCTGCAGGGAGCAAAGGTGGCTTCACCCAGGAGGTGTCCATGACAGGGACCACTGGGAATTCCCTGGGAGGTTTTGTGGCTGTTGTGTGTTCCCTTTCACCTGCTTCTCATCCCGGACAGGGAAGCAGAGACCATCCCACCCTCTTGGCCAGCTCTGATCTTGCTAAGAAGGACAATTTGCCCATCCTTGGGAACCCCAAGGAGTTGGTGGTGCTGCTGGCTGGGCCCCCCAGCTCCTTGCAAATACCCTATGTGCCAAAGCCAACCATCCCAATGCTAATGGATTTAGAGCTCTCTGACCACCAAAGAGGTATTGAACCCCTTCCTTGACCATTAAAGCTGCCTGCTGCTTCTCTCTCCCCTGGGACCAGTTCCTTTATCTCTCACCTAATGGCTTTGTACCATATTAGAGCAAAGTGGAGATGGCAGCAAGATGCCAACGAGGGGACATCTCACCCCACTGAGGGCCTCATTCCACCAAAGACCTCTTGAAAGTGCCTGAACACAAGAAGTGCTTCTGGGATGGACTTGTGTTCAGTGCATTGGCCTGGGACTCTGGCTTATCCTCCCTTTCTGCCTCAGTTTCCCCCTTGAGCTTTTATCCCTGTTGCCTGCATGAACCACAGGACCTGGGAAAACTCCCATGCTTTTCACAGTGTGTTGTCTGGCAGGTTGTGGTCTCCGAGGTGGCTGGGCACTGCAGCCCTTCTTGGTGCAGCATCTTCTAGTGCTGGCTGGGAAGTGGGGACACAGTCTTTCTGGAGTGAAGCCCCTTTGGGGTCCAGTTCTGGTGCCGTGGGGTTTTCCTTGGGGTTTTCCTGTCATTTTTCACTCCCAGGACACCCCAGGTGATTTTGCATGCTCTGCTGACCATCATCACCCACTAGAGAAGTCTGTCTGGGTTCTGCCCACATTCCGGTGGGTGCAGCCACTTGGGGTCTTGGCCAGCAGGGCCAAGGAGGGCTCTGCCTTCACTGGCACCCAACCCTGCCAAGCTCTGGGGCTCTCCTGGTCAGAGGTCTGAGAGGAGCTGGGTGCTGTGGGAGACTGTTGCCTGGTGTCGTGGGCCGGTACCGGCGGGTTACCGGCTGTCAGGATGTTTCCGCGACTTCCCCCTCCAACGTGGAGAGGTTTGTTAAAAAGCCCGAGCACCCACCTCTCCCAGAGGAACGGCTGCTGAGGGTCCATTTCTAAGAGGGTAGATTAAAGTACCCTTCCACCACGCTCACAAATTGTTACTGAGACCAATGTTTAGTTTGCAAATTAATCAGTTTATTAAGGGACAACACAAACTAAGAGATCAAGGTTCAGGAGAGGTTGGCTGGGTATATATTGGAAAAGGGGTTCAAAGGCACTATGGTCTATAAAAGGCACACTCTGAAGGAGAGGTGTAAATCAACGGAGTTGAGCCCAGTAAGAAAGTTTGTTTGTGTGTGTGTGTGTGTGTATATTTACCCTCCTTCCTTCTGTAGCGCAGTTCT